>NW_019737436.1:19641-24704 GCF_002891405.2 Cryptotermes secundus
AGAACCATCAAACTAAAAAAAAACTATAATAAATTTCTTAATAATTTGATAGCACCAAGGGCCAGACTTTATGAGCACAGTGAACATCTTTCAACTAGCGAAGGTCAATGCCCCATGGAGTTAGTATTTTACTGCAGAGGTTCCAAAACTTTAGCACATTAGCATCCTTCTTAAAACATTTTAAAAATTTCATCCCCCATTTCAGAACATGTGAAAACAGATGACATAAAATTTAGCTTTGAGTATATATTTTCTTATAATTTACTATCTATTATTCATTTATAAACTGGTTTAATCCTTCCAGCCACATTACAGCCGAGGGGTCGACTCGGCCTCTTAACAGAAATGAGTACCAGGTGTGTTCCTGGGGGTAAAGAGCGGCCAGCATGTAAGGCTGACAACCTCACCATCATCTGTGAGCCAACTGTTTAGAAAATGTGTGAGCCTCGACATCTCAAACACTATGGACCTCCACACCCTGTTACAGGAATAGATTTACCCTTCTTTCCCTTTTAGATGTATATTATGTGCTCACTCATATTCTGTTTTAAACATTTTTCCATGAGAATTATTTTTCTTTGCTTCTTTTTCTTTTTGTCTATTTCCTTCACTCTTTCTATATCTTTCTTACTTCCATTTTTATCTCTCTCTCTTGGTTTCTATTAATAGCAGCCCCTAGCAGAAAAGTGATGTGCTGTGTCTAAAACATCTTGGGTTGTGGGGGGGGGCATCATAATAATCAGATAGAGGTGTGAATCATTACATCGGCCATTTAGTTTTCAAGAAAGCTTATCATCTAAATAGTTGGAAACTTAAGCAAATTAATCATTCTGGAGGGTAACCAGTAAAAGAATTTACTGATGATGTTTTATAATAATAACAGACAGCCACAGCAGAACAAAGGATGCCACAGAAGTAGTAATTTGAGCATACAGTGGAGTTTATAATTTAATCAAATGGATGTAACTGTAATAGAAAATGTATTGTCACATAGTATGTGTGACTACAGATGGGGTTTGGATAATAGCATTTTTTGACCACTACATGTCATAACTATAACATTACTGCTGATTTACACAAGCTAATAATCGCTCTAGCACACTCTAAGGCTCTTCCAGACTGCAGTGTATTTATTAGAGGTTTCATGGTAACGGCTTCTAACAGTGGCTACCCGCTTCCACGCTCAAGTCCTCTCAGAATAGTGACTCCCAACTGAACTATTGAATTGCTGCTAGCCCTAGCCAGCACAGTCATTCTTGGTCTTGGGCCCCGTCAGGACCCGTGACCATATATTTTTTTTTTCCAGACTTCTGTGTGTTTTGAAATGGGGTCCAATATTCGTACGAGTAAATAGGAGGTGTCTGACTACTACTAGTCACTTCCCCCTCTACAGGGGAGTGACTCTGCTGGTGCTTGCTCTCACCCACTCACTCCTGCTGAACTATTGTTCAGAGTCATTGTTTCTTTATGATTGTTGGTTTACCGCCAATCAGTTTGTCTTGGCAACAACCCCCTTGAAACTCATGACCAGGGCCCGGATTTTCATGACCTAAAAATGTCTGAAAAATGATCTATAAAATGACCAAAAAAAATTTCTAAATTTTCTTAAAATCAGGTACATGCGGACTGTGTAAATTAGTTTCCAATTTCTTGATTTTATGACACCCGGACATCTCTTTAAACCTACCTCTCTGCATTTCTGAGGCATCAATTTGATGAGTTTATGACATAGCAGTGGCTTAGAAAGCGGCGCGGGACAGTAACGGCATCTCTGGCAGCTTAGAAAGAAAAATAATGTGCCCTCTCACAAACAAATCTATTATATTTAGCCACAGAGGCTAGAGATACAAAACAATATTTACTTGAAGAACATAGATTTCTACCTCACAAATCAAATATCTTCAGTTTGATCAATGAATGTCCATTATTAAAAAAGGTGAAAGATAACCAAAATTGATGTAAAACGTGAAAAAATGACGTAAAAACTTGTAAAAATGAACTAAAACTTAAAACATACAAAATATGACAAAAAATGCACAATAAAATTCACATTTTTATAACCAGAGGTTTATAATGGGGGCTTTAGTACTTAAAAGCAACGTTTACTACATAAAGAAAAAAAGATGACATGTCATCAAAATTCGGGCCTGCTCATGACACAATATTTTATTTTTCAACTGAACATTGTGGTTATAGTCCTTATGTAACATCCTCTCTGACAAATGGATGGGTCTGTCTTTACAATTGCTGCTGGTCCTCACCAATGCAGTTATTTTCAGGTCAGAGTCCTGTGGGTCTCATGAGTATATTTTTCTGTCTCTTATTCGAGATTGTCCCAACCTGGAGGGCCAGGCCCCCATATTTATATGTCCCGGGAACAAGGATGCCTGGTTATATTCCCAGGCACTGGGCTTCCTTTTTGACGCCTCTTACACTCACAGAGCTACAGTGGAGATATTTCACAAAGCCTCCACATGGTACCGCACAGAAAACACCGTTTCCAACAGTACCTATATTATCGCATGCATATCTATTTCCACAGGAACTTTTGTACTGAGCCATTGCCTAGAAACAGCTCTGGTATATTTGTTTATTTTGCCGTCATTGCATAGTAATGGCTCTACATGCTGCCTTATCTTGACCTGTCACAAGAGGGTTGACATATTTCCAACTTCACTTCACATTTAGGACATAACATTATCCTGAACCCCACTACTGTAAGGGAGGTCTGCAAGAAGCAAATGCACTGTGTTGTGCTCTACCTTAAAGAGTGTGACTGAGAAGCTAGATAAAGGTTGTAGCAGCGATCGTCAGGGAGCAAAATGACGTTTTCTGCATTACACATGCCATACTTGAGTTCCGAGGTTAAGGTTCCACTTGTAGCGTTGGGTATTGATTGATAAACTAGACAACTAACAGTATGCAGTTATACAATCAATAATTAGATGATCATTCTATGGAAAGAGCAACTTTTATTCCTTAAGGCTACAGCTGATGATGATGGCTTTGGACCCATCACTCTGAAGCTGATGGAGGCTACAGCTCACATGGCATGGCATCAGTCAGATCAATGAAAGTTCACATGCTTCTTTAGGCTTTCAGTCAACTTGACTCCAAATTCTGGATCTACTTGGCTGAACATGTGCACAGTCCGATTCTGCAACGCATACAACAACATTTTAACAAAATTAGAAAGGTGTACTTCATGAGCAAGCACAGAAAACTTCTATACACATATAATACAACAATTCTAGACAATGTGTCTGTAAATTAGACATATTATTTTTAATATTATCATATATGTTCCTTCAACTTAAATTAATATTTTTACTTACTTCTAATTTCTAATAATTAAATGTATACAAATAAAGCAACATGATTAGAAAGGGTATACTCCATAAACTGATACACAGAATTACAAATAGCATTGATAGAATTTACTTAAAGTGCGACATGCGGTAGCGTAGTTGGTTGAGGCACTATGCTACAAGCTGGAAGGTTGTAGGATCAAATCCTTGGATTTATTTTCAATTTACCTAATCCTTCCAGCCGCACTATGGCCCTGGGGTCGACTCAGCCTCTAACAGAAATGAGTACCAGGAATATTCTTGGAATGTTCTTGGGGGTAAAGGGCAGCCATAGCTTAGGGCTGACAACCTTACCACCATCTATGAGCGAACTGTCTAGAAAATGTGGGAACCTCAACATCTCACAAACCTATAGCTATACTTTACTTTACTTAAAAATGCAAACAATAAATGGAAAATTCCTGCTATCCCTCACTAATCATGATTAGTGCATTCCTGGAAATTGCCATATAAAGTGAAACAGTGGAAACTAATTTTAACTTATTTAAACAGAGAACACTTGCGAAATCATGAGCAAAAAATGCTGATTTGGGAATTTGCATGTCACAGGATATGTCAACCGCGCATTTTTGTGTTCACAGGTAGCTTCTCCTCATTGGAGTACATGTACTTCCTTTGGCTCCTTCCATCAGTAGCACTTTATCACAGCCCCTACATTTGATCATGATCAATTATAAGTTACAAAAAGTAAAGCTATACCTGTAACATATCATGGATGCCCATAAGGTTGCGAGACACTGAGGATCCCAAATTTTCTAGACAATCATCTCACATATTCTGGCGAGGCTGTCAGCCTTACATGCCAGCCACCCTTTACCCCAGAAATATTCCTGGTACTCATTTCTGTTATAGGCTGAGTTGACCCTAGGGCTGTAATGCAGTTGAAAGGATTAGGCCAATTAAAAAATCCAAGGACCTCACAGGAAATCGAACTGGTGACCTTCCAACTTACAGCACAGTGCCTCAATCAACTACACTGCTGCATGGCCCCAGTTATAAGTTACAGAACATGCAAAACTAATTTACATTTGAGACAGTGTATGACCTGCAACTGCAGACAGATTTAGTGCAGTTGACTGCACCAATGTCAACAATTCACCCTATGGGGCTCGCCTGACTCCGAGTCTCCCCATGCCTCGTGTCACTCCAATTACTTCCTATAGCATAGCAACAACTTTTCAGTGAAACTGCATAAAGTGAGATCATGCATAATGATGTATAGCTGTAGTGAAAGTCTCCTGTATAGAATTTCAAGAAAATATATCTAAAGGTTAATGGAGCATTGGAAAATTCTGTTTATGGCCTTATGTAAATTACGATTTATAGCCTTACACATACCAGGCTTTATTATGGATCAGCATGGCTGATAAGACTGTATAGGAAATGTCTCCCACATCAAATTCTATTAGAATCTGAGGGTCTTCAAGAGGAATCTGACATTCAATTTCAGGAAATCATCCAAAAGTTTATGTGCTGATACCAAGAAACAGACAGACAAACATGTCAGCCACAAAAAGCATTCTCTTTTACTGTGTAAAGGAAACCTAATAATTTTATCAGTTACATTGTATGATTGAGAAACTTAATCTCTTACTGTGAGAGAGGAACTTGAATTTAAGTATATGAAAAAACCACTCAGAAGAATTCTGAGATTGTAGAGACAGTAAGTGGATAATGTAGGATATTACATGACAT
>NW_019737436.1:25161-58206 GCF_002891405.2 Cryptotermes secundus
GACGATCACACAAAACAGTTGTCACTATAAACTCTGCCGAAACTAGTCCTTACCTTCTGAAGCAACGGTAGTCGGCTTATCGACTCAGGAATGTTAGCTCTATGTGCTCATAGCCGCAAACCGCTGTACTACAAAAGCTCTGCCCACAAAAAAATTAGTTCAGTTTCTTTTGGGTACCCCATCGTACACACATGCCACTGCCGGACACTTTGATGTTATATTAAGAAACTGCATGTTGACAGCAGTAAGCCTCATGCTTGCAAGACTCATATCTATGAAGAAGGATTCCTTCTATATACAGTATATAAAAAAAGTTACATATAAGGATTCATTTTATACATACAAAAAGTTTCACAAGCATCTGATCGTTGTCATAGAAAATTTTTGGTTGCCAAAGCAACAAACTTTCAAACGTTGCATGAACATGAGTTATGTAGTAGGTCATGAACCAGTGATTTTTTTGTTTCAGTGCATCATGTCTATTCCATTAGTAGTGATAATATTCTGATGTGGATATGTGAAGTGCAATAGACTGTGACGTGGATGGGGCACGTGAACTCTGTGATCTCGTGAGCAACGTCACAATACTGTATAATGTGTGATGGGAAAGGAACATGGGAGTTTGTAAAACAAGTGCTGGGATTTCCCACTGAACATTCAGCAGGTTTTAAGTAACCAACTGCTTGGATTTGAGGTCTTAAGAGTCCACCAGCTGCTCAGTTCAATAGATGATATACTAGTGAATTAAAAAATTAAGGCAATAAAATACCTGTATAAAATCTGCAGCATTTTTAAGATGGCTTGCAATGTTGTCAATGAGCCTGTGTCTCTCGTCCGTCTTCAGGACTTTTCTCCACAAGAGAGATGGTTGACTAAAGTTATCTTCATCTGAGGAATTGTATCTGAAACCGCATTAGGTTCTTTATTTTCTAGGGATTTTTAATAAGAATTTTCTTGTAAAAATAATTAATCTATATAAATAAACATTAAAAAAATATATGATGTGTAATTTCTAAACTTAAAGCTTAGATTCCTACTGTCTCAATCCATAACAATAGTTGTAGTTAGACCATCTATGGGCTACAGGTTGATTCAAACTCCTCTGGCCAGACTTCAGGTGGCTGTTGAGATATTTTTTTTATTTATATAGATTTTAGGATATTTACAATCTACTCATAATGTACTAATACAGATTAATAAGCAAATGTTAGGGCGTTGCTTGTCTTGTAGGGAGTACCATCCACTGATGGGTTATCCTCCGTTACCTAGAATAGGTCTTCTGGCGATTGACGTTTGAGTCTTCTGTGCACTAAGGGTTGGACAGCGAGTTCTTTTATTAGTTGGTTTTCATGATCCACAATGCGGTTTCTGTATTTGATGGCTTGTTTGTTTATGACCTCATTTATATACAAAACTCCAAGATCTTCGTGAAGAGTTTGATTCGATACAAACCATGGAGCATTAGTTATGTAACGTAGTGTTCTTGACTGGAATGTTTGTAGGATTTTGGTGTTGGATGGTTTACTACAGCCCCACAGTTCTATACCGTACGTCCATATGGGTGTGAGTATAGAGAAACGATTTGAACGATAATAGATGAACTGTAATTTCTCTCTGTCCGCGCCGAGATATTATGACTGAGACACATTTGGAAGTTAATCAGTTTGAAGGGAGCAGCCNGTCAAGGTGAAGGCCAAGATATTTGACTGTAGATTGTATAAGGATTGGTGAATTGTTTATTGTGATTTGTCGGCACATGCTCTGTTTTGTGGCGAATGTTATTTGCACTGATTTTTCGACATTCACTGTGATTTTCCAGGGTTGTAGCCAATCTTGGAGGGCATTGAGGTATTGCTGTATATTTTTTGCTGCCCTATTAGGGTTTTTATGAGAGGACAGAATTGCAGTGTCATCTGCAAACATAGCCAATGTTATGTCGTGTGCTTGGGATATGTCAGATGTATAGATTATACATAAAAAGGGGCCAAAAACACTACCTTCTGGAACCCCCGAATTGATGGGGTGGTAGCCGGAGTGTGTATTTCCAATTGTGACTTGAAAATGGCGATCAGTTAACTAAGATTTTATCAACAGGTAGATCTCACAAGGCAAGATATTTTTTAATTTGTATAATAATCCCTGGTGCTATACTTTATCAAAGGCTTTTTGGATATCTAAGAATACAGATGCACACATCTTCTTGTCCTCCAGGGTTTCCTTTATTTTGTTAACCAATCGATGACACTGGTAAGTTGTTGAGTGGTGGTGTCTGAATCCGAACTGGCATTGGGGAATGACGTCTTCTGTTGCTCTCATTTGTTTTATTCTGTTTAATAGTAATCTTTCGAAAGTCTTGGACATCATAAGCAAAAGACTGATTGGCCGATAGGAAGAAGCTTCGGTTGGTGGTTTACCGGGCTTAGCAATCATAATTACTTGTGCGAACTTCCACTGTATGGGATAGTAACAGAGTCTTAACATACCATTGTATATCGTTGTAAGGAGTACTATTGCTTTTGTGGGAAGGTGTTAGTATGACACCTACTAATAGGTCGAATCCCAGAGCTTTGCGGGAATGCATTTTAAGGAGTTCATGATGGACTTCAGCTGGAGAAAAGGGCTGTATGGGTAGGGAGAGTTGACAAGGAATGTCCAGGAATTGTAGGATTTTTGCTAATCGATGTTGTCATCTTTTGCAGGTGAGAAGATTTTTGCTAGGTGATCTGCAAAGATATTCAATTTTTTCTTGGTTGGTTCTTGCCCAGGTTCTATTCAAGGTTCTAAGTGGTGATGTTGTGATGATAGGCCTTTGAAACTTCTTCGTTGTCTTCCACAGTGAGTGATCTTCAGGAGTTAACTTTGATATATAATGTCTGAAGGTGTCGTTATGGGCTGATTGTATTGTGGTGTGTAATTGATGGGTGAGTAGATTGAGAATTTTCTTGTCTGATGGGTTTCACGTTTGTTGTCATCTTCTGCAAGCTATTCTTTTTTCTGCTACCTGTTTTAGTTTATGTAGAGGTATGTGAGATAATTTGAAGCAGAAAATGTAACATACAGATGTCTGATCCGCTACAGTTTCAGAGTCAGGACAGCTCAAAATTTCAGTCTTGCTTAATTTTATATGTTTATGAGATAGGGCATTCATATCATTACAAGATGGAGTTCATAGAGTTTCGTTTGTTGCTGCCATTAATTCAGATGCCAAAGTACTGATACCAGCAGAACAGAATGCCATGATTTACTACTATAGAATATTCCAGCATGTATTTCATACATGGCTATGATAGAAATGCCACAGCTGCATTGAAGGAATACCAGCATTGGCATCCAGATAAAAGGTAACCCAGTAGGCATGTCTGCAATGGTACACCCCAGTCTGATGGAAAAGTACATTCATACCATGAACACATGTTGGCCCTGGCAAATGCAATGTTCAGAGTGAAATGATGTATTAAATGCAGTATATGCTAAGCCACTGATTATTATTTATTGGACCGCAAGCAAAACAGGTTTCTTTGACCGAAGCTTGGCATAAACTGCATGTGGAGCAGCTATGTCCTTTCCCTGCAGTTCTGTTGCTGGTACCTGTACAGAACTGTGGATGAACCTGACATTTTGTGCCATACCATGGACTTACATGGGCACATTCACAGGAAATGGAGTGAACAGTCTCCACAGGCTACATGAGTGGGCACTGGAGAATCCTTTTGCTACCTGACACTCCTCATTTCCACAAAGACTTAGCATCGACATTTGGATCAAAGTATGATTACCCAATTGGATAGCATATCTCAGTGGAATAAAATATACTGGTTTCCTTGAAAGAACACTTCCTCTTTTATTGGACAATGTATCCCTTAGTATTCACAAGGGCATGTGATTTCAGCATAATAGTGCCCCTCTCACCCTTCACATCAAGTGCACAGCAGGTTGAGTTGCCAATTTTGCAGACACATGTATCTGCTGTGGAATTCATCTGCCTTCAGCATTCTTCTGATTTCAATCCACTTGATTTTTTCTTATTGGGACATACCATAGAAAGGGTTTACACTGTGGAAGCATAAACATATGACAACCAACACTGTGGAGGTGCAACACACTAGGGCAAACCTAGAAATATCAGGGACATCATCTGATGTAAGAGTGAAGAATGCGTTCAAGCTGGAGTAACTATGGGCAGTTCTTCTGAAGAAATTTGTAGGATTACACAACCAAGATGCTAAATGTAAATAACTGAATATATTGTCACATGTTTGGAATCTACAAGGGTTACTTCCATGGAAATGCTAAGCACAAAAGACCATTGTAGGTCGCAGTGCAAGGGCCGACAAGGCCTACCCCTTATACATTCATACATGGAAATGCTAGAACAGACCGTTGCATAGGAAGTAACAATAGCAGTATTGTAATTCTAACAGTGAGTCTCCACGGTTACAACAGAAGGTTCACTGTGTAGCAATGGCTGCAGATATATAAGAAGGTAATGCATTCACCAAGACAGTCTTGGGATAGCCGCCGTTGAAAGACAGTAGAGATCCAGCCACAACCGAGGACAGCTGCGAGGTCACAGCCACAGTAGAAGTATTGAAGTAGAGGCAGTAGTTGTGATACTGCAAGTAATAGTAACTGTATTCCTGACTCTAAGTAAATGTGGATGAATGAGTTCAATAAATAATCGTTAAATCCAAAACCTATGGGAAATGATCCGCTGCATTCCCTAGGAGACAGAAGTAGGTTACCATGTAACAGGCGACAATATTGTGACATGTATACCCATTGTTAGTCAATGAGTCAGTAAACACATTCCCACAGAAGCAAACATGCAGAACAATAGGGCGCTTATCGCTAGGCAACAGAGATGTAAACACGCATCCATAACAATAGAAGACGGTGTTTCTCCTGAGGTCCATGACGAGAGGTTATAAAGGGACACAGGTCACTCTAAGAGTAGAGAACAGTAGTTGAGAGTAGTCAAGTTGAGTCTTTGGAATTGGCAGCTGCAGAATAATGGCAAGAGAGGAATTAGATGGTGCAAGAAGACTTCACATGTGCTTGAAGTGCCAGTGAGGCGGTTATAAATCTGTTTCCAGCAGACGACTAGTGAACACTGAGAATCGTGGTGCCTGTGCAATGGTGAACTGTAAAATGTGTAGATCAGCGATAGCGCTGTATTGCCTGTAGTCCTGAGTTTCGAATGTGTAGCTCACGCAGCAACCCCTACATGTGACTATATATGGATGGATAACTGTTTCATTTTCTTAAGAGGCAGCAAGATGTCTAACTCAACAAGGGTTACAAACCAAACAAAAATTTACTTACATATCCTGCCGTAGATCTCCGCAACAATCTCCTGAGCTTGACCATAGGACTTCAAATCACCCTGAGTATTAAACTGCTCTTGTAGGGTTTGGTCATTCTCTTAAAAGATGATGTTACAATTTTGATGTTTCCACTCTGGTTACTATTCAGATTGTGGTGTTTTGGGGTTTGGCTCTGTTCAACCTTGAATTTGGTTACCACTGTTTCAGAGCTACAAGACTACATGATGACACATGCTACAAGACCTCAGACTCAATTTTGGTGTTGTAAATTACTTCTCAGTGTAGCAAGAAGGAAGTGGTATAATTTTTTTCTGCCCCTGATGATAATGGTGATGGCAATGACAAAATCTCGTTTCCCCTCTGTCTGTTACCTGCTGACATCGCCTGAGATAGAAAATTTCGGTCTCTGAAGTCCTGGTGCATTATCTGGTCCACCAAAGCTGTTGGGATAGTAATTTGGTGCCCCTCCCTGGTGGCGAAATGTTTGTGGCCCATCTCTCTGGTAGTTTGTCACGGGAGTTCGGAATGCACAGTTCACTGGAATTTGAAGATGGTTGGCACCAAGACGATGGCGCTGTGTGTCAGCATATGAAAACAGTCGACCCTAGTAAACAGAAACCTACAATAGTATGTTTTTTACACATCAACAAGAGGTTGAGGCACTAGAAAGCTGAACTATAAGTAGGTGTAGACAGACATGTGGATGGTATACAATCTAAGAATTCAAGAATATGCACACACTGCAGAAACAAGTGAACTGTAAATTTGAAAGTGACAAGATTAATTAATGAAAGCAATAACTGATTTCTTACTGAGTTCACTTCAAACAGAGGGGGATGTACAAAAGATCATGATGGTAGCTCTGCAAGGGCTGATCAAAGTCCATCCCTTATTCATTATTTCATTCATTCCTTCAAAACAAGAAATAAACTAATATGTCCATAATTCTGAGCCCTGACACTCATTCTATAACTGAAAATACTGATTATTTCAAGTTCTTAACAGGGTTTATCATCTGACTGAAAGAAAAGAACATGTAACAGTACACGAGTATGTTAATAATATCATGGAATCGGAAAGAAATGTTACATGCGGTAACAAGCATCAGCAATAGCTGACAGTGAATATCAGCATAGCATTACGTGTAAAGGCAATATATTCATGAACACAAACAATATTACACATACATCTTGTGAGTCTATGTGACCTCGCATGAAATTGCATACCTGTAGCATTTTGTCTGGACTGGGTTCAATGCCTGGGATCATGTGGGCTGGATTGAAACCCATTTGCTCCACTTCTGCAAAGTAGTTAGCTGGATTTCGGTTCAAAACCAACTTGCCAACAGGTATCAGTGGATACTCAGCATGGGGCCACACCTTGGGACAGGAACAAAATTTACAGTAACAGGAAGAGAAAACAGAAAGAAATAAAAGAAACAAAAAAAGACATGGACATATTTATGCCCACTTTATTATTATCATCACAATTATCATCATGATTGTAGTAATTACTATAACTAGCAGCAGCAGAATAAAAGAGTGACTGATGATGAACAGGAATGGAGAGGTGAAGTCTGTGTTGTCAAAACGTGTCCACATCAATTTGTGGGGAATGAAGTGAACTGAACAAAAGAACTTGCCCACATTTAGATAAAAATTCACAATTGCTTTAGTTCTTCACCTTGCTGCTTGAACAAGTATTTCTTAAGACTTTCAGAGGAAACATACCATTACTTCTATCATCAGCACATGGCAGATCAGGCCAGACTTACTGCCTCTGCTATGGAAGATATAAAACTGGAAGGTATGTATAATTTTCCATTCCTTACAATCCAGAACATCCACGACCAAGAAACAGTGTTGAAGATTATTGGTCCAAGCAGACCTATACCTTCTTTCCCTTCAAATAATGATGTATGATTGTTTTTACTGTGCTTTTCACTTGGCACAAGAGAAGCATAGGTTGCTTGATGCAGTATTTGTGATGTAGTTCCTGGCTTATATCTCTGTACCAAGCTGTACATGCTTTTTTTCTGACTTCATCGGGTTGAAAATTAAAGTAACTGTACAAATTTTATCAGCTTCATAATTACATGTTGCCATTTAATTCACCCTTAAAATGGTAACCTTATATTTTGACGATAATGTCTTGGGTTTTTGAAATCATCATAGTCAACTATATGTCTACATTAATTTCCAACTATGAGTATATTCCTTTGCAAGAAGGTTTAGCTGATTCAGTCCCTCTTAAACATCATTTCCATGTTATGATTTAGTGACAGTCTTGCAACTTTTAAATACATGTTTAAAGATGAAAAGCAAACTCAAGACAAGAACTGGAAATGCAACTGTGTCATTTTATGAAATGTGGAACACTAAAATAAGGGATACTGGGTTTTCGGACTTTATCCATCATCCGGATTCTAAATAACTAAGAAAAGAAAAAAACAACGTTTCGGAAACTAGATCTGTTTCCGTCCTCAGGTGAGGGAAGACACCTACTCTGTTGGGTCCCTTAGAAAGAGCTAGTCTCAATCACTTCAGTATATGTGTATAAGCAATTTGGAAGCATGATACAGTTTTTCCAGAGCTTAAACACCACACAGTGAAGACATGTGGGAGAGTAGATGTAAAGCTCATTGCACTTCTATGAAGTACAGGAAGAAAATGAACAGATTCACGCCATACCCACCTTATTCCTATCGGAAGAGCTCCTAGTACCCAGTATCTTGGAAGTTCAGTGGGCTTCAGGGCTGGTCTCAATGTTAACAGCACACAGTAGTCACCCAGCCTGCAATTAGTCACTTTTCTGACTGGACTATGTGCAAGTTTTGATCTCATCAGGGTTTCTGATTAGTCTAATTAAGGCTTAATGTGGTTTTACTTAGTTTCTTCTGGGAAGCACTGGGATCCTATTTCTTCTTTCTCATTTGATGACATATGATTTCTGCACTAAAAGCAGTGTCATTAAATAGCTCAGCACTCAATAGTCTTACCTTGGTGAGATCAAAAGGGTTCCAACGAAACCTCTCAGCTTCTTCGAAAGTCATGACCTGGATGTAGAGTGTCCAACTAGGGAAATTACCATCTGCAATGGCATTGTGTAAATCATGTATCCCATAATCTGGATCTCTGGCTGTAAGACTTGCAGCTTCTTCTGCAAATAAGTTCCGAATACCTTGGTTTGTCTAGAAACATCAGCAAACAAAAACATTCATTAAAATAATTGCTGTGCATATTTGTGTATTGTTGTTACCAGCTTTCATATTAATATTACTATCATCATGAAATAGATATTAATTACAGCACTAACTTCATTAACTTCAGAATCATACAATTTTCTTTACTTTTAAATCCCTTCTGAAATATTGTCTGTTATAGAGAGCAATTTGATATGCACTTCTGACTTACTGAATCTTCAATTTCATCAGAGTCCCTATAACCATCACTTTCAGAATCGTTGAACATCTTCAAACCCACAGTTGCAGAGCCAGCAGCTCAGACCTGTCAGACAAGTTTCTGACAAGGAGTTCAATATTTTGGAGGACCAGGTGGGGAGAACAAGTGAGGGAAGATATAAAAATGAGAGCAGAGGTGTGGACAACAATACATAAAGAAGGAAACTATGTACAGTAAACAATGATGAAAATGCTTTCCAGTGTGCAGTTTGTGCATGTTGTGTTATGTTTATTTTGCATGCCTTCTTGCTCAGTTGAGATGCAAGCCTCAAGTGAAACAGTGAAACTTTCAAAATACATAAACATAGATATGATAACATTTACATGCAATTGTGTATTCAGGAAATTATTAAAATCTTCTTTTGTTCTGTGTGTGTGTGTGTGTGTGTGTGTGTGTGTGTGTGTGTAGAAGAAATCAGTATACAAGACAAATCTGAAATGTATCGACAAACTTTTGGGATGAGCAGCACATAACAAAATGTGAAAACAAATTCATATAAATGATAATCCACAAATGCTTCCTTTTCGAGTTACAGCACTAAAAGGATGCATTTTGCAAGAAATGCTCAAAATGCCCTCCATATGACTTAATTCATATTTAGGTGCATTTTATCATGGACAATTTAACTTATTCAAAGATCCCAGAGTAGTTGCAGATAGTCTGACAGGCATTCACACTGCACTGGTGAAGTGTTGTGAATGGGAGCTCAATACAAAAGGCCTTTTAAGTGCTACTACAGGTAGAAATTAAAAAGACTGATATGAAGCGAATGTGCGAGTCACACAGTAGGTCCTCCGCTACCTATCCACCACTTATGAAATGTATTATTCTCGTGCAACACAGTTGAAACGTGATGGAGCACCATCATGCATGAACTACATGCATTCTCTTAACCTGAGTAGTAAATCTTGTTGCATATCGGGCAAACGATTGAATGAACCATACCAGTTCGCTTCTTCAAGTATCACAAAAATCATCACTGGTAATCACATTTGTAATTTATTCTACATTTTTTGTGTCTTTTGAATTACATTAATGTCTGGATTTCCTTCAGATAGCTCTAAATTTTAAGGAATGACATCATTTGTCCAATTGTTCCTGCTATCTCCAACCACATTATTTGTAATACTAGTTTCAATACTGGTATCATATTCACTCTGTCTAGAATCACTATCAGAAATGACCATTTGTAGGGCCTTCGTTAACATCTCAATTTAGTGTCAATTATGACACTATCACTTGATTTTTAACACTAGGGTAACACTAATCTATGCACCATCATTCTTACTAGGAGGATCAGACAGTTATGCAGAATACAGTTATGAACAAGCCTGCCTTGTTTCTCAGAAATGATGTCAACTGATAGTGATACATGATAGAGGGGACAACATAATGGCATGCCAACATATGAAAATTAAATTTGAAATAATCTCTAGTGCCTAGACTGTACATTCAAACCACAAAACAGAACATATAAAAGTACACTGAAAGTATGGTAACTGTCATGAAAGGGTGCTCTATGCAAAGCATAATAATTCTCATGTTTTGTAGGTTATGTCTGCGCTGAAATCACGTATCCAACACACAACATGTTAAGAACAATAAGTACTTAAATACGCTAAATGACATGAATTTTATAGCCATTTAAAAATAGGAAATTATAGCCCATTTATTGGTGTCAATAGCAGAGTACATGGGAGTGGGAGAATGGCATTACGCGCTGAAGTTTGCAAGTGCTGGTGAAGTCAGCCTTATTGTTACTCCGGACACTCAAATCTGAGATTATAGAGTGTTATACAAGCCATGTTAGAATGACAGGAAATATTCATGAGAGATCAGAGAACAAGTGGTTGTGACCAACATTTTCCCGTTTCAGGGAAACACTGACCTGACCCTTTGACTTCCAAGCCCCCCACTCTAAGAGATCCACCAGTTAGAAATACCAAGGCTGCTAAGGGATATATGGATAAAATCCAACAATACTTCCTCAAAAGACCTTCAAATTACCACATGTATAGGTCATGTAAAAGTCTGTTTCTTTCCCTTCAATACGGGTATGTTACGCTCAATGCCATCTATCGACAGAAAGGCTGTATTATCTGATTAACAACGTGTCAGTCTCCTCAGCTGCGGCAGTTTTAATGCAAGTACACTGAACTGAACTAAACTGCTCATGGTGTGCAAAAGGTTAAAAATATTTTAAGATTTCGTTCCTAAACTGTATTTTCATAACGTACTGCAGCTGTTTAAATACGTGTATTATTACAATTGAAATCAATCAGTACATAGTTATAACTGTCCTACATGTAATAAAGGTATCATTGTAACATTAATATACATGTATAAGGGCTGGGGACAATTAAGAAAAGTCCTAGACAGAGAAATCATTCTTCTCTCAGATTCAAATAAGAGAGCCTTAAAGTAAACAAGAAGAGTGAATGCAACATGACCTCTCAACTGCTACCAGCTTCTTTTAGTCAAACACTGATTTATTTTGACGATCAAAGCATTCTCAACTGTATGGTTCATATAAAATTTAATGAAAGAATGATCATGAATATTGACATGGGAAGGATGTGGAAGGACATGGTTGAAGTACATTTTATGATAAAACTGGAGGATGTGAAGACAACAGTAAAAGCCTCAGTCTGAAAATCAAACCTGAGACCTACCTAATTCAATGATGTAGTGATAACCATTCAAACATGATATTTGATTTTTTTAGCATACATTTCTGACACAGAAATGTAATGATGTAATCAATGTGTCCATCAGTAAACCAATTAAGTAACCATCTTCCATTTACCTTGTAGTGAAATTTTACGTACACAGCTTCATTGCTAGCATTGACCATCTTGAACGTGTGAGAGCCATAACCATGCATGTGCCGATATCCATCTGGAATTCCACGGTCAGAGAAGAGAATCATCACTTGGTGTGTAGTTTCAGGGCGTAGAGAGATGAAATCCCAGAACATGTCTGCATCCTAGTCACCACAGCATCACAAACAGTGAAAATATTGCCGATTATATGTATTTTAGTGCTGGAGCATGAACACGTGAAATGATGCCCTTCACACTTGACAGTAATAACAGTCAAGTTCCTCTGTGACAGAACACTCATATGATTTGGATACAAACTTTAATATCAAGAATTAACACATTTCACGATATGACATTATGTAGTCTGCTAGGCTGTTACCAATGTTTTGGAGGAACCTGCTGTCTCCATCTTCAAGGTAAAGGTAGATGGAGACAGTAGATTCCTCTGAAATATTGGTAACTATCTACCAGAATATGAGTTGCGGATTGTATCGGCGTGTTGCTAGGCTCCGTAAGTACGCCTGTCAATAATATCTGATATCTGTTGCCAACCAGAAATGTGTTTACTATATGGTCCGTGCCGAGCCTATATAAAGAACAGTGAACACTATTCAGCTAGTACCCCCGTGTGGAGGCGGGGTCGAATACCTCCACCATGACCCTGCTAGTCGTAGGAGGCAACAAAAAGGGAAGTCTCAAATCTGAGACAGTAAAATATTGTCGTGAGTCCCAATGGACTCAGACCCGAGAAAGACTGCACTGGCAAGGTCCAGCAGCATATACAAAAGGCAGACCCGTCCTCTCATCAGAGAGGGCGCCCCACAAAAACAAGACCGTAAATGTCAAACAGTAATAAATATCTGGTCACGAGCCCTAGATGGGGCTCGACACCAAGATTTACTGACTGACTGACCGTCAGACGCAATGTGACTTGGACTTTGACTTCAGCCAGTATTCAGTATGAGTATGAGTTACGAGCAGTTGAGAGTCGCAGAAGCAAGCGAAGCGGATCAAGGAATACAGAATGTTGCCTGTGAGGATGTCAATTTTGATTTAGATGACTTCATGTCTGCGACGGTGTGTGCAACAGTGGATTATGAGGTGTATGTAAATCAGCGATAGAGCTGTAATTTGAGTGTAATTGAGAGAGTGCGTGTAACCAAGCTGTTACTAAATCCAATCATCCGAACTAGAACCCATCATTTCGTCACGCGTACCCACCTACACGTGACAGTATCAACATTTTTTTTATTGTGCAGTTCTTATTGCGACATGTGTCAACCTTCCTTTTTCAGTCATCCTCAGGCAGTATACAACCAATAGCGTAAGTCCATGAACTGTGTCAAAGCATTAAATATGGATCCATATTTTAATGGAGATGAAATTATTAAAACTCTAAAAATAAAACATATTTATAATCTCAACTTGTAACTTTATTTGCATAATTAAAATACAGTCAAAACATGTCGCAATAAGAACTGCATATTAAACAACTGCTGATATGATAGAACCTATTTTGTCTTGTTCAGTATTATTGTTGTACTGACTGCCCCATTGGAAAGTATGTTAAGACGCACAACAGAATGCATACTTTGAAATTTTCATTGTTGGCTCTAATTCTACATACAGAGTGGAGCAGAGGAAACACATGTTTTTCATTTAAGAACAACTTTGTTGATTTTCAAGATAAAACCTTTTTAATTAAATAAGAAATAAGGATTTTAATGCATTTTTAACTCACATTACGTAAGGAAAATAATGTCAGTCACATGACTTCCTTCTTACTGGACACACATTTGGAGCCTCTCCTCAAAATTCTGCATCGCATTTTACAACATGTCTTCCGGCACAGCTGCGATTTCTTGACGAATGGAAAGTTTCAGCTTTTGGGTCGTTCGTGGTCTATTCATGTACACTCTTGCCGTGAGGTATCCCCACAAAAAAAAAATAGTCACAAACCGATAGATCAGGGGAGCGCGGTGCCAAGAAACATCACCGAAACGGGAGATCACATGTTGGGGGAACATGCATCGAACAACTTCCATCGCTGCTCTCGCCGTGTGAGCTGTGGCACCATCCTGTTGGAACTCTTCATGACAGATCCAGTAGTTCTAAATGCTTCAACACATCGGAGTATATTGCTACGATCTGGAATTTTTCCTCGACGCTCAACATTGAACTTTCGACGGAAAGACGTTGGGCAGTAACTACGGAATCGCTGTTTCTAAAAAAAAATCTTCAACAGCAAACACACGACGCTCAACATGCCAACGGGCCATGGCTACTGAAATTGCATTGTCTGTGATGTCTGCCGGCTTACGCCCAAGGTCATCAACCCCATCCTTGCCGAGTAATAGCTATTTGAAGAACATGCGTTTCTTCTGCTCCACCTTATACAACCGAAATCCCTTCAGTATGGGCTAGCTTTTCATTATCAAATTTGTGGGTTGACACATCAGTACTTAAGCAAATAATGCATTACTCTTGTTAAGTGTAAACACATTTTCTATTTACACCTGTTACTCCAATTAAACAGAGGCAGATTAACTGGTACGCGGAACTAAGTAGCAACTTAGGGCCCCGACTTCCGAGGGGTTCCCAAATTGCTCTACTAACTTATATGTTTTACCATTGATACACTATATTGTTTAATGCTGTGGATTCCAAATTAGGTGGCATGCACCAGACGAAGTGCAAGAAACACAGAGTGGTGGGCACAAGACATTATAGTAACGCTCAAAACTGACCTTCTAATTGACAAAATTCTGTATATACTTAGTTACTACTTATCCTAAGTTATAGAGGTCAACATTCAAGAGGAAATTGAGAGGAGACTGGATTCAGGTAATGCTTGCTACCATTCAGCCCAGAACCTTTTGTCTTCTCTGCTGTCTAAAAACTATAATTTTGCCTGTGGTTCTCTGTGGGTGTGAAACTTGGTTGTATTTGGATCGAATAGAGATAAAGTGACAGGAGATTGGAGAAAACTGCATAATGAGGAGCTTCATAACTTGTACTCTTCTCCAAGTATAATTAGAATGATCAAGTCAAGGAGGACGAGAAGGACAGGGCATGTAGCACGAATGGTGTAGAAGAGGAATGCATATGGGACATTGGTGGGAAAGCCAGAAAGAAATAGACAACTAGAAAGATCAAGATGTAGGTGAGCGGATAATATTAAAATGGATTTTAATACAGATAAAAGGGGGTTGTATGAATTAAACTGATCTGGCTTAGGATAGGGGCCATTGGAGGGCTCTTGTGGACAAAGTAGTTAACCATTGGGTTCCATAAAATGTTGGGAAATTCTTGAGTAGCTGCGCAACTGGCAGCTTTTCAAGAAGGACTCAGCTCCATGCAATTAGCTAGTTGTATGTTCCTATAATTGCAATTTTTACGTTTTGAGTAATGGTTTGAAGATATGTTTTCACACATGCAAAAATTATTTCAGCTACACCGTACAGGGTACCAAAATGCCTTTCTGCAGAGGACCCTGTGAACCTGAAACCTGCCACAGCAATTAGAGTCCCAAAAAGCTAATGTAAATAGTGCAACTACCTTCAGGTGTGTAACAGGGTTCCTCTTCTGGGAGTGAATAAACAGTGGGAACATCAGCGGGTCCCGGACGAAGAAAATAGGGGTATTGTTACCCACCAGGTCCCATATGCCATCATCTGTGTAGAACTTTATTGCAAAGCCTCTAGGATCCCTTGACAAAGATTAATAACCAACTAGAACAATGCAAAAGCTGAAAAGCATACTTATGATGTAAAAAATTTCACTCATTATGAAAACAGAAATGACCCCCTGAAATTATGAAACGAAGTCGTGAAATATTGCGAAGAATGCGTGCGCGCGCACACACAGAGTTTCTATTGGTCAGTGCTTGGACTGACTGTCGATTGGACCGTGGCCATTCACTTCCAAATGTTCCCAATTCATCATGCAATTATTCTCTTATTACTCAATGATAGTTTTTCTATCTACTGACAGTGCCACAACCCACATAAAATTAAACTATGTCTTATTATTAGTCCTGTTAAATGAGTGACATGTGTGAGTAAGTATTAATTGTGGCCGCTCCATAGCTCAAGCGGTTAGTCGTTGGCTTCGCGCCGCGGCGGCCCGGGTTCGATCTCGGGTCTGGTCAAGTGGGATTTGTGGTGGACAAAGTGGCGTTGGGGAAGGTTTTCTCCGAGTACTTCGGTTTCCCCTGCCAATCTTCATTCCACCAATTGCTCCACAATCACCCTCACCTATCATCTGGGGCTGGTACAATAGGCCAGAATTGGCCGCAGTACAAGGGACTTAGTCCCACCCCACTAGCATTAAAAACAATACTAATTATATTGGGAAATTAGTCCATTGCTACAAAATAAATGAATAATGGCAGGGTATTGGAAGTTTATTGAAAATCATATGTATTTGAACCTTTAAATGAAGTTAAACTCAGGACATTAAACAAAACACAATCTCGGTTTACCTTAAGTTGCCAACTGTAACTGTTCTTGTGCAAATTTACTTTCTATATCTCTACTGCATAATTATTTGTGACAAGTTATACAAGAATTTAAGCAATATTTTCTCTTGTGTCATAGCATTAAATCATTCTGATTTCAGTCAGAATTTCATTCAAAGTCACGCTACACAAATAGATCAGAATTCCTTTCAACGGATAAAAATGGCGCCAGCATAAATTCAGACAACAATACAAGAAGGCTACGATAATATTTATCTCATACATAATTCTCTACAATGATGATTTATTTAGGTCGTTCAAAAATGATTGATATTCCCTCTATAACTCCGGAAAAGTAGCAGCGTCAAATGCGAGCCGGTGTATATGGTAAGACATACTATAGTGCCGCCTATGGCCACGAGATGACGTTGCTACTGCGCACAGGTCGAACAGTGTTGCGTCATTCATGGCGGTGTGCAGGTGCAGTCATGGACAGCGCTCAGACAAAATGGAGGCAGACAATCACGGGCAACGGTGGACTGTGTGGTTTCTCTGGAGGAAAGGAGTGGCTGTTTCGCACATTCACAAGAGGTTAGCAGCCGTGTGTGGGGGAAGCAGCACCAAGTAATTCGGGGTAAGACCTTAACTTCCACCGACGAGCTTCAGGCAGTTGTCCAGCAGTGGCGCCGGGATACCCCCCAAAGAACGATTTGCTGTGCATATGCAGAAACTGCCAGAACAATGGCAAAGGTGCACAGACATTGGCGGGGAATACCTACAATATAATCTGTATGTATTTTGTTCCAATAAATGGTTACTGTGAAGAAAAAACATTTAGTGTCAATTATTTTTGAACGCCCCTATTAAAGCACGTGAGTTTGATAAGGTTGAGGGGTTTAAGCAAAGTTTGAAGTGGGATCACTGAACAGTTTCCTACAATGAGCATCTCATAACCAAAGAGTTCAAGCCGTGAGACTATCCTAGAACACACATCTTATTAAACACGGAGTTGCTACGTGATACGGTTCTCACTTACCTGATCGTATCAGCAGAACCACTCTCCCCACTAACAGTTGAGAACCGCACTGCAATTGGGCTCCGTTTGCCAACGTTTTCAAAAACAGTGGACTTTGTATACCGAGTGATATCATTGGTCACTTCAAAGTAGCCAAAAGCTCCTATGGGAAAACCAACTATTGTTATTCAATTCAGCAGAGACACAAGGCAACAGGATTATTATTATTAGTAGTAATGGATGGAGTATTCGTAACACTAATAATAAAATGCCTGTTCCAGCGTCAAAATCCTCTCTCTAGTTCTACCTTTGTCCTTTCCTTGCTATTTGGCCTGTAAATTTGTAATTTCTTAATGCGTTTTTTCACCCATCTTTAAGCATTAAATACATAAATAAATAAAGCATAAACAATCATGCAAACAGCATGGGGCAATAAATTTTGCCACCTGAAATATATCTGGGTTTTACTTTGAATGATTACAGCTTTCTATTGCTGCTGAGGGTTACCACTTGGTGCTTGAGGAAAAAAAAGTATAGAAGCCTAAGTTCTTGTAGTTATTTTTTGTGATCTTGACTGACCTAGTGCAACAGAGCACGTAGCTCAATTCGTCTCTGTCTTCTGTACAGTGCTAGGTGTGAAAAAATGTAGAATGTAATTTACAGAATCCAAGGTGACCCTGATATCTCCATAACGCAACAGCTTACAAAAAAAATTATCGGCGTATTATTATGTGCTCTTTGCTACTATGCAAGTTTTGTCTGAAACAGTTTTATTGATGACATAAAAAATGAGTGAGATATTTCGGGTGACCAAAGATATTGCCCCATACACTATGTATATGTGTGTATATATACGTAATATACATATGTGTGTGTGTTACAAACCTGTTACATGTACATCCATTCTTAGGCAGCGTTTTGATAAAGAAGTTCTCGCGAAGACAAATTCTTGGTAAACAGGAAATTGCTAGGTAACGTAACAATAGATGAGGCTGTGTTTTCTATGTCGTCCGCGCCGAGCAGCGATGGAACAACAGGGTTATGCAAACCATTTCTAAGCAACGGCTCGGTAAACACATTTCCGAGTAAGCGGTGACGTCACCAAAAATAGATACGGCGATTTCCTTGGGGTCTGTGCAGAGTGCTTATAAGAGAAGTGATTGCAGTGACAGAATTAGTTCAGGGGCACTTACGAGTCTGTCGTAAGCTGGAAGAGTGAGTCCAGAAGAATTTTTAGTTCCAAGGTTCCAGAGGGGTTGAAGACGAAATAGCAAGAAAACTTCACAGTGATTTGAAATGATAGTTTTAGTGTGGAGATCCGTTGCCAGGAGACGACTAGTGAAAACGGAGAATCCTAGTGCGTGTGCAACAGTGAACTGGAAAGCGTGTAAATCAGTCATAACTCTGTATTTAAGTGTCATTAAGAGAACTTATAACCAAAGTGCTAATAAATCCAATCATCCCAACTAGAACCCGTTAGTACACAAAATTCCGCATAATATTCTTTCAGTTCACCAATCTTAGTACAATCCGTTCATCAAAGCCCATGCATGGCCTTCAATGCGCCTTAAAGAAGTCCGGAAGTGGGAACTGCTTGACAATTTCACGTCGAATTTCAACTAAATTTGTGAATTAGTTTGTGACTACACGGAAATGTAGATTAAGTTCAAGGAATGTTTCATCTCAGTCCGTCTTCACTCCGATATTGAAAGAACTATAATATACAGAACTATGATTTTGTTTCTTTTATAACTAACTAACTAACTAACTAACTAACTAACAAACTTCATAGAGCTGAGCACTGCTCGAGAAGCCACCAGTTGCCACAAGTAAAGAATTACCCAGCATTTCATGGGACCAGAAGATTTATTACCGTGTTCAAAACAGCTGTCCACAGGTCCCTATACTAAGCCAGATCAATCCAATCCATACCAACCCATCCTATCTCTCTAAGGCTGTTTTAGCATTACCCACCCACCTACGTCTTGGTCTTCATAGTAGTCTCTTTCCTTCTGGCTTTCCCACAAATATGTTGCATGCATTCCTCTTCAACCCTATTCATGCTACATGCTCTGTCCATTCCATCCTTTGTTTCTTTTACAAGCGGTCGAAACTATGTCACTCAACGTAAGCGAATATCAAATATTGAGACTATCTGAGAACAGGGTATCGAGGAGAAAATTTTCTTCTAAGAGAGGAAGCAAGAGGATCGTGGAAAATATACACAATAAAGAGCTCAATAATTTGTACTATTCACATAATACTATAAGGTTGTGAAATTAAGGGGGATGAGAAGGGTGGGGATTGCAGCACACATGAGAGAGTTGAAGTGCGTACAAAAATTTGGCCTGTATGTTTGAGGGAAAGAGACCGCTTGGAAGACTCGTACACATATGTGTAAATAATATGGTCAAATACACTATGTGACCATATTTGGATTGGTGCACGAATTTATTGCCCACCTATACACATGACTCGTAAGTACAACCATTTACAGCGCCACCGCTAATCTCTATGATTCACAAATTAACACAGCACCCTCTAAGTCTTTTCACCAGTCGTTCCCTAGTAACGGCTCCTAACAGGTTCCAAGCTCAAGTCCTCGCTGAATGTTGACTCCATTACAACTGACTCTTTCTTCACAGATTCCCGTACAGAACTGACTTGGTTACAGTAATTTCACGACTGGCTGTTTATCGCCAATCAGTTCGTCTTTGTGCCAAGCTCCTTGAGACTCATGAACAGTATTTTTCTTCAACTGAACACACTAGTCGTAGTCCCTATGTAACACCCTCTCTGAGGAGAGGATGGGTCTCTCATTTAAAATTTCTACTGGTACTCACCAGGGCAGTCATTCTCATATGCGAGTCCCACGCGACTCATAACCACATTTTACTGCCTCAGATTCGAGACTCCCTCAACCTGGAGGGCCAGGTGCCCGTATTTATATCCCTCAAGAACATGGTAGTCTAGTTACACACCCAGGTACTGAGTTCTTTATTCGTCGCCTCCTACGACTCGCAGGGCTTCGGTGGAGGGGGTTCACACGCCGTTACCCTCTTGGTTACGCTAGATGTCTTCCTTATAACTGATCGGTACGGACCGCGTAGGCAACACCGTTCTTTCTCGTATGCTAACCGTTTCCGCGGGAATGTGTTCGCGTCACCCAGCCACGGGTCTATACGCTACAGATCTTATAGGAAATAGCATCAGAATGGATCTTCCGGCAGTGGGGTCTGAGGAGGGTGTGGACAAAATTCACGTGGTTCAGTCATGGTTCAGTGGTGTGCCTTTGTGAACATCATAACGACGTTTCTGATATCATAATCTTCTTGATATTTCTTAGCTAGTTGAGCAGCTCTGAGCTTCAAGAAGGGCCCATTAGTTTACATTTACTGCAAGGTGTACAGCTTTCGTAGTCCATGTCAGCGAAGTGAGGGCCTGTGAATAAGATGATTTGGGGTCCGTTCTGCAGAAGGACCAACAATTTCTTTCTCTTATTTCTAAGTTCAGAAGAGCTCCGGTATTTTAAGATACGGTTCTACAAATAACCTGGAAGGACTAAGGAGAATAATGAAAAGTCTGGTCTCCACTACGAGACTCGAACTCGAGACATCCAGGATGCGATGCATTAATGCTCCGAAACTTTCTCATATTCCATGGCATACGGATGTAGTTCATGAAAGTGGAAAAGCATAGTCCACAAAATTTTCAGAGCACTTAGTTTGAAATCAATATTTCAGTGAATATATACCATGTTCAAAGATTCTTGAAATTATAACGGTAAATAGCTGCGAGATAGGCGCTGCCTGAAGCGTACCGTATTTATGTACCACAGGAAGAAAATTGAAGGAAAGAAAACTTGATTTACGTACGCTAGAACAGTTTCTGCATTGTTCATTAGTACTGACCGCATTAAAACAAACATTGTAATGACAGATGTATAGCTTGGCGAGATATACTTGTCACTGTCGAGGTCACATTTTTTTAAGCTAAACCGGTTGTGAGAAAATTAAAGTTGGATTTCAGGCCCATAAAACATAAGGGTTATGTCGCTATATCTATACGAAAGCAACTGACAAGTTTCTGGACATTAATCATCCCCCTCTTTTTATTTAGAAACACAAGGTTTCGGAGACTGGATTCTGTTTCCATCTTCAGGTAAATCCTACTCAGTTGGGTCCAATCGATAGAGCTAGTCGCTATCTCCGGACATCAATGTCCCACGGAGTGTACGTTTAGTTTTGAATATGGTCTTGACATCGAAACGGTTTCTAATGGGTCTGAATTTCTCGGATATACCCTTTTTTTTTCCTTGGCACTACAGTCTCAGTGGGCCTAGGCCTACCTCCGTGAACTTCTCCGTTCACTTCGGTTTTTCTAGATCTTAGACATTCGGTAGAACTCCTTGGGCGAGTGATCAGCTCGTCACAAGGCCTATACCTGTAGACAAACACAGAAAAACGCACACAAACATCCATGCCCTGAGTGGGATTCGAACCCACGATCCCGGCTTCCGAGCGAGCGAAGACAGTGCATGCCTTAGACCGCTCGGCTACTGTGACCGGCAGTGTATAAGAATAATATATAAGAATTCAGTTCGTACCTCACAGGAAACAGATTCGAACCCACGATCCCGGCTTCCGAGCGAGCGAAGACAGTGCATGCCTTAGACCGCTCGGCTACCGTGACCGGCCGGATATACCCTTAGCATATGGAATAATGACAACCTTTAATGTAGACCAAAAGTTTCATAAAAATTTGTCGACCAGATCAGAAGACAAAAAATACGTGGCCAGACAGTGGAGAGATAAAGTCTCTTAGTTATAAGTTGCATTCCCTTTTATATGCTTTGTGCGAAGATCGCTTAACTGTTCTACGTACAAAGTAGTCAGGGTCTCGCAATGTCAGGAGGCTCTAAATACTGAGAAGCAAAACCACACAACAGACATCACAACATTCAGCTACAAAACTTGGAAGAATAACAAAGGGCTGACTTCATTTAGCCAGAATAGAATCACACAATAGATAACATCACGCATGGGAGCAACTGACACAAGCGAAAGCAAAATGGGTGGTGGCAATGCACCAAGCAGTTCAGTTGTTTGTTGTTTCCAAGCAACGTGTTTGTGCATTTCCACATAAAAAGTAAAGCAATCCCCGTAACAGGATGTGGAGGCCCACAGGGTTGTGAGACGACGGGGCTCATACATTTTCTGGACAATCGGTTCATAGATGGCGGTGAGGTTGTCAGTCTTATGCGCCTGCCGCCTTTTACCTCTTAAGAAGATTCCCGGTACTCATTTCTGTTAGAGGCTGAGTCGACCGCATGGTCATACTGCGGCTGGAAGGATTAGGTATAATTAAAAATCCAACAACTTCATCGGGAATCGAACCCGCTAACTTCCAGCTTGTCGTATAGAACCTCAACCAACTATGATACCGCATGCCTCGGCATTTCAAAATGCACAGACTCAAAATGCATTTATATCTTTTTGGAAATGATATGCGGGCCGCATCTTTATCCTACCTTAAGGCTTCGCGGTGTCTTACAGTGCCCGTGAAATGCATGCATCTTCAACAACTGTGAAACCAGACACATTGAGGCATTCAATTCTGAACTCACCTGCCCCCTTGGCATGAACTACTCTCTCGGGTATACGCTCACGGTCGAAGTGAGCTAATTCATCCAGAAATTCGACATCCTGTAGGAGCATGGGGCCACGGGGCCCAACAGTCAAGCTGGCATCCTTACTGTAGACCGGCACGCCATAACCTGTCATAATGTGGGACTTCCCATGCTGCAACAGCAAGAATAAAAAACACGTCAATTCCCGACAGAGGGTAGGGCCCAGCTCTGTCAGCCCGAAATTCTCATAAAGATCCATATGCAGGGCCTGAAATAGCTGAAATGGAGCCCGGGCCAGGCACACACTAATTGACGAAAGTAAGGAGGTTGGTCTAGAAGTAAACACAAAGAACTAAGTATATGTTGCTGTCTCGTCACCAAATGCAGGGTAAAATCCTGACATAAAGATAGGAAACAGATGTTTTGAAAATGTGTCAAAGTTCAGATATTTGGGAACGACGATAACAAATCAAAACCTGATTCAGGAGGAAATTAAGAGGAGATTGAACTCGGGTAATGCTTGCTACCATTCAATCCAGAACCTTTTGTCTTCTCGTCTGCTGTCCAAAAACATAAAAATTAGAATATACAAAACTATAATTTTGTCTGTGGTGCTGTATGGGTGTGAAACTTTGTCTATAACATTAAGGGAGGAACATAGACTGAGGGTGTTTGAGAACAGGGTGCTGAGGAGAATATTTGGACCAAAGAGAGATGAAGTGACAGGAGGTTGGAGAAAACTGCACAATGAGGAGCTTCATAACTTGTACTCTTCTCCAAGTATAATTAGAATGANTGGGACCAGCGGAGGGTTCTTGTGAACACGGTAATTAACCTTCGGGTTCAATAAAATGCTGGGAAATTCTTGAGTAGCTGCAGAATTGGCGGCTCCTCCAGAAGAGCCCAGCTCCATAAGGAAGTAAGTAACCGTAATTATTACGACCATCACTACTGCAACCACTGCTACTGCTACTACTGCTTCTACTACTACTACTACTACTACTACTACTACTACTGCTTTTACTGCTGCTACTATTTGAGATGTGCAGACCAGAATGACATTATGAAGAGTACGGCCTTCTGGGTTGTAACGCCGCGCAGTTTGGAGACAGTCCGACGTTTCGGAGGAACATATCCCGTCCATGCTCGGGGTTGAAGAGTAGGCCAAATAAGAGGCCAGAAAACACAAGCGGAAATTGAGCAGGGCTGACCTTCCAGCCACATTACATTATAAATACATAAGTTAACCGACAAAGTACTTCACACTTATCACGAACTCTCATTAGTAATTCGTTTCTGATGCTGAAGAATTATACTCTGAGCCACTTCCAAAGGCTGGGGGGACTCAAACCTTTGTATCCAGAGAGCCTCAGACTAAAAGCGTCTGCGAGCCACTGACATGTGCAGTCTCTGGAAATAGTAAAACCGAGAAAGAACTGCGTGGTTCACATTGGGACAGGAATTTCTTAAGATAGTCTGAACTGGAAATGGGGGCACACGCAGACAGACGACGTATACTCACTTTAGAACGCTAATTTTAGAGGAATCGTTTAAATTGTCTTAAGACGCAATAATGATCCTTCGTAACAACGGTAACTTTAAGCCATTTTCCTTCTGACCCGCGGATGCAACGATGCAAGCCATAGTGTCTTCTGAGCAGCAATTTGATTGGCTTGAACAACACAATAGGGGGGGGGGCGCAGCGATTTGGAAAAAAAAAGATCCATAACAGGCTTTAAATTCATAAGCTCAAAAAAATAACAAAAATTGAAGTACATTTGTTCAATTTTATTTTTATTAATTCAAACTGACTANTAAACAACAGAAGTGCGCGACAGACTGAGACTGGTGCACGGGAGTGAGACAGCAGCTGCGCGCGCAGCTTTAAATTGAATTGAATTGAATTTATTTACATTCTATAAATCCTAAGCAGGTTAGTACCTTTGGATACAGAACATGTCAAAAGGTTACATACATAAGTACAGGCAATTTAGGTTAAAAATTAATATAACTTAATTTTACATCATTCTCTATTTACATTGAAGTATTCATCTAAAGAGTAGAAGGAATGAGCATGTAGATAATTCTTTAACTCTGATTTAAACTTTTTAGTATCATTGCCCAAGTTTTTAATACTTTGTGGCAGATTGTTGAACACTTTTATGCCAGTAAAGTAGACTCCTTTTTGATATACTGATAAAGTTGATGAGGGTAGGTGGAAGTTATATTTTTGTCTAGTATTCATGTTATAGACATCAAAGCAAATCATTACATGTACGAAGATTTCGCGAGCCTGAATTGTTACAATTTGTTGTTATAATGTGTTGGCCATTATCCAGGGTTTTTATATTGATCTGGAGCGTCTATGTAGTTCTGAAAAACCATTTTCACCGCTGTGCATAATACATTTTCAACGTATATACCCTACATAGTATTAAAACGCAATAACAAAAGAAGACATGCGGGCGGGTTGGCGAAATAAGAAAAAGAACTACAAAAGTGAAACAGACAGATCCGGAAACAATGAAAAGAAAAAGAAAAGTAAGACGTGGGAACGGCAGGGGAAGTACAACAAAGCAAGCGTCGTATTGGCGGCCAGGGGATTTCCCCAGACGCTGTTTGTGCGTAATTATTTGCAACCCAGACGGACCCTTCTGTAGAAGACGCACGAATCCCCAAGCTTGCATAATGCTTCATCATGCTGTTATGGCTTGTTTTCTCCCGTCACTATGCCACCATCAATCATTCCAGTCTACGATGAAGTCTACGGTTCGCGCCTCACTGACTGTAAGGTCTATAGCTCTTTCGAGTCTGAGCTCTGTCGCTTATTTAAGTCAAAGACGTGTAACTCGTTCAAATCTACGATTTCTGCAGTAAAATCTTGTACCACATTGAAGTCTGTAGCTCATTGAAGTCTACGGTATGTAGCTCACCGAAGTGGAAGAAGACGTGTAGCTTATTTAATCTACAATATTGTCACTTGTATGGAGTGACTATAGAAGGACTTATCGGACTCTTTGATACAGCGCCTGTCTACACTTTACAAGTCACTATTACACACACAATAGTGTCCACGGTCACTTCTTCACTAGCCGTTTCTCGGTAGCGGCTTCCAACCGCGGACTTTCCCCTTCCTCTGGGTTCCCGAACTGTCCCCGTGCCTTACCTACCAGCTTCTCACAGCAACAGCTCACAACGACTGAACATCAGTGATTCTGCAACTAACTCACTAAGTAACTTAGTCGCTCCCAAATCAACTAGTCAAAGTCACAATGTGACTGATGGTCAGTCAGTCAGTAAGTCTTGGTGTCGAACCCCGTCTGGGGATCATGGCCAGATATTCATTAGTGTTTTGACAGTTAAGAGTCTTGTTTTTGTGGGGCGCCCTCTCTGACGAGAGGACGTGTCTGTCTTTTGTATATGTTTCTAGTCATTGCCAGCGCAGCCTTTCTCGGGTCCGAGTCCCTTGGTACTAGAGACCATATTATACTGTCTCAAATTTGAGACTTCCTTTTTCATCGCCTCCTACGATTGGCAGGGTCACGGTGGAGGTATTCGAAACCGCCTCCACACCCTGACTGCCAAACCAACTAACTCAGCTGTCTTGCTTATAGCATCTCGGCACGGATCGCACAGGAAACACCGCCTCATTATTGCTGTGCAATTGTTGCCGTGGAAACATGTTTGTTTGCGAAGCCGTTACACAGCAACGGCCGTTTATAGCTTTTTCTTTCGCCGTCATTACTTAAGAACGGGTTTACATGCCACAATACGTAGATACGATCTACACTCTATTGGAGAGAAACTGGAGAAAAATGCTTTGTGTAAACTCTCGGTTTATCGAGCGTGCAATCAGTAGCCCCCAGATGACGTCCGTCTCTTATGCCTGAGCGGCCGAACAATTTTCGGGTTGTTCTCAGGTGACCGCGCTCTATTACACGACCGATTAAAGGGCCAAACACGTAGTAATATTTGAGATTTTATTTCTCAGAAACTGCTTGAGCTTGTGGGATTTTAGATTCTCCCAGCGGTGAGAAACATATCACTTCAGCCTGCACAGTCGGACTACTCAATGCAGCTCCTTGGTTCGGCCCAACAGACGGAACACTCGAGTCGTACAATCTTCAGACCTGCTGTAGGCGTTTTGATGAATACGAATTCGTAACCTGCGAATATGCGGAAATTAGTGACTTATGCATTCTTCAAACTAAAACATTTAATTAAGTACCACGGTATGAAGACGTATGGGTGGAGTGGAAGTAAGCTTATCGCCCGGCCGCGCCATAGCTCAAGCGGTTAGTCGTGGGCTTCCCACCGCGGCGGCCCGGGTTCGAGCCTGGGTCTGGTTAAGTGGGATTTGGGGTGGACGAAGTGGCGCTGGGGCGGGTTTTCTCCGAGCACTTCGGTTTCCCCTGCCAATCTTCATTCCACCAAATTCTCCATCATCATAATCAGCCGGGGCAGGTACAATAGGCCAATAAGTGGCCGACGTGTCGAGTGGACCCAGCTGGACTCCACCCCCACCCCCCACTATGATAATGAGAGAAGCTTATAGCCCCATGTATTTTTAACCTCGGCATTATATGGAGGTGAGTGGTTAGCTTCACGCCCCGGCCACTGCAACCCCAACTAAAGCGACTCCGGTACCTAGTGGGTTTGGAGCTTGGTTGGGCTCCAGTACCGATCTGGGCGCTGTGGTCTTGCCCCAGCCGGGAATAAAATCCCAGTTCGTTAGTCTTTCAGCTCTGCTTACTGTGCTAATTGAGACATACGTAATCCAAAGACGAAGGAGAAACAGAAAGAATGAAAGAAATAAAAAGGAAAACAGAGAAGACAAATAGACGTAAGAGAGTTCGAAATCATTCGCACTTAAAGGCCCTTATTTCACTGAGCTTCATATTGTGGCATGTAGACCCATTGCTAGGCAACGACTGCGGAACAACTACACGACGGCCGTTACTAGGCAACGGCCCGTAAACAACAGAACAGGAAATGTGTTTTTGTGAGGTCCGTACCAAGATGTTATAACTGGACAGTTAGTCAGGAGTTAGTAAGTTTGTTGTAGGACTGCCTGTGTCTCAGTCCTTATGAATGTTGCTGTGAGAAGTTGGTAGCTGAGGCAGGGGAACGTCCGCCGTTGGAAGCAGTTACCAAGCAAGGGCTAATGAAGACGTGACTGTGGATACTAGTGTGTATGTGTAACAGTAAATTGTGAAGAGAGCGGCCTCCGTTCCCACCTCATGACTCAAGGTACGCGGGTTCAAACCCGGCGGAGATCGTGGTATTTTTAAGGACGGAAAAATTCAGGGAACAAGTCCTCCGGGAGGGACTTTAAGCCGTGGGTCCCGTGTCTCTAGGAGACCTCTGAGCAAAATTAGGTAAAATGTTTCCCGCCCAATGCCTCCGGTAGATGGGGAAGTATCGGATACCAACTGCCAGTAGAGGGGCCGAACTCACTGGCTGAAAGGGCTGAAAGTAGAATATCAAAGGGGGACGTACAATAGATCAACAAATGTTCGCGGTGCATGGGGAAACCCACCCCGTCCAATAATGAATGAATGAAATTGTGAAGCGTAGTCACGCGATGTATGTAAAAGGCCCAATAAATCTCTCAATCTAAACCCCGTCCACAGTCACGCTCTATTACGTGACAATATTATGAACAAATAGGCTGTCGATTGGAATGAAGGCTCTCCACTGAACGTGCTTTCTTTCCACCAAAAGTCTTTTCATGAAGCTAACAGTACTCCGCAGGTCAAGAAGCTCGGTTCTTATATGGCACCAGACGGTTCATTACTATGTTCAGAACAGTAATATTCCTTTACTGTACATATTAATATTACCCTCCCTTTAACGCCAGGGCATCGCGAGTCCTATTGTTCTTCCTTCATTTGAGAATACTTCGCAGATCTCTCAATGAAAGGCAAAGCTATCCCTGTAACAGGCTGTGGAGGCCCATGGGGTTGTGAGACATCGAGGTTCCCACGTTTTCTAGACAATCGGCACACAGACAGTGGTAGTGAGTTTGTCAGCCTTACGCTCCGGCCACACTTTATCCCCAGGAAGATTCCTGGTACACACTTCTTTTAGAGGCTGAGTCGACCGCAGGGCCATAGTGCGCCTGGAAGGATTAGGTCTACTGAAAAAAGACAATTACCTTATCGGGAATTGAATCCGCGACCTTCCGGCTTGTAGTACAGCGCAACTAACGCGCAGATTATTCCATTCGTATGAAAATATTTCTCGTCATCCATTAATGTCTGGAACTTCAAACAAGTTATTCATCAAGTCCGAACCAAGCGGGAACACTGCCCTGATAGGCACCAGGTCCGAATCTGGTTCTGCTTACTCACACCTGTCCAAAGGTTTGTAGTGGTTCCTTTAATTCTCTTATTATTATTTACTGTAACTGCAAATGGGGTCTTACCCGGTGGCAGCGGTACTAAAATAAGATACAACACACAAACACACACATCACACAAAATAACACACCACGCTCAAACAAAAAGCAGCACACAAATCTGCACAACCATAAAGGTTGAGAATACAATGAATAAAATGTAAATACAATTACAACTACAACCACAATTACTTAAATTAATATTAATAAAAATGACCTTGATATTCACTAGACCACCTCACTTCGCTGCACTGCACTTTCGGATGATTTCCACCCCACCTTCACTTCGCCTTATTTATCACTTTCCTAACCCTTTTCCTAAAATTACTTGATTTACAGGAGAGAGCCCCTAAAGCATCTGCAGGTAGGTGGTTCCAGAGCTGGATGGTCATATTTACAAAGGAACATTTTCCGACATTTGTCTTTTGCTTTCTGCTCCTAATTTTCATATCATGGTCGACCTTGCTCAGATAGCTTTGTAATCTATCGCCCACAGCCTTCCAAGCCCGTTCTCCCGTGTACTCTTTGAAGAAAGCACATATGCGAGCTATCTTTCTGCGCTCTGTCAAGGTTTCCCAATTTGGATCATTTCTATGATGTGCAAATTTAGCCGCCATGTTTTGCACCCGTTCTAGTGCATTTATTTGTCCCTTCCTGTAAGGATCCCAGCACGCCGCACCTTATTCAAGAATCTGATGTACAAGTGATGTGTAGGCTAAACTTGTAATGTTAATATTACCCCTATTAAGAATACGCGCTGTAACATGAAGTGCCTTCCAGGCTTCTTTCACCGTGTAATTAAATTGATCAGTCCAACTTGAATCGCTACCTAAAATTATACCCAAGTACTTACAACTGCTGGTTTCCGAAATTAATTTCTTTCGACCCAAAAGAAAATTTCGGCCCAAGACCCTAAGGTAATATACAGCCACTTGCATTCACTTGTTTTCCATTCATCTTGCATAATCATTACCACATTATCACTTTTCCTGGATAGTCTCTTTCCAAAAACAGAAGATCGCATTAAGTGGAGGAACTGTTTTGGAAGAGATTGTGGACCTGTCGTCTGACAGATTACTGATGAATGAATGAATCATTAGGTTATCCGATGGCATAAAATTTACGCAACTGACAATAAATTTTCGATCTCCGTCAATGAATGACGAATCTTTGTACCAAGAATTGGACACTGTTTATGTGACGACAGTATAGCGTACAGACCCGTTGACAGGCAAAGACCTAGAAGCAAACAACGAGTACAGCCGTTACTATGCAATGGGTGAAAAAACAAGTGGCTAATACTGAGCAACGTCCCGGCAAACAAGTTTCCGCGGAAACGAATAAGCGTGCAACAATAAAAGAACAATGTTTTAGATGTGGTCCGTGCAAAGTGCTTATAAAGAACAGAACTGGAGCAATCCGATTGGTTGAGAAGGTTGGCAGTCCAGTTGCACTCTGCGAGGAAAGCTGAGAAGAGATGGCGCTATAGTTGGTTGGACAGCTGAAAGAGGACAAGAGGACCTGAAAGCAGGAAGCTGAAAAATCTCCACTGTTAGAAGACGTTACCAGGGAACGGCTGGTTAAGACACACAACGCTGGAAAATTCTTATCGGGTGCTGTGGTGATCTGTAAAACCTTGAGATCAGCAATGGCCATGCAATGACTTGTAGTTCCGAATGGTGTGTATAAGTGGTCAATAAATCCATTTACCGATCAGTACCCGGCTAGTCACACGCTCCTAAATCGTGAAAATATTATAAGCGACCCAACCACGTGACAGTACTCGTATCATATACGAGTAGGCCTATATTGCATCTGTACCGAACATGCACTGTCTATTATAGCTTAAAGTCAAAGTTTCCCAAACGAGCAATTTTATTGGACAGCGAAGAAAGGACTCGTACCAAACCGTAATCTTTTTTTCTAAAGATGGAACCTCGAGACTCTAAAATTAAGTAAAGGCATACATATTGGAGTGGATGTTCACGTCATTATGTGTCAGGACTCCGCTGCACTGCCGAGCACAGTGGCCGCGAGTTTTAAGAACAAACTGTCTTCGCCCGCTCGAAAGCTGGGGTCATGGGTTCAAATCCCACTCGAGATATGGATGTCTGTGTGTGCGTTTATTTTGTTTGTGCTGTTTTNACACAGAAAAACGCACACACACACACAAACTAAACATCCATGCCCTGAGTGGGATTCGAACCCACGATCCCGGCTTCCGAGCGAGCGAAGACAGTGCATGCCTTAGACCGCTCGGCTACCGTGACCGGCTGCTGGTGTGTTACGTTGTCATTTTTTACACATGTTACTTCTATGAAATGTTTCGATCTTGTAAGGTCGTTATCTTGTAAATAATTTTACGTAATTGCAGCACTGAGTTACATTTTCTAGTTAACTGCTCTAAAACTTCGTTAAACAGTCAAAGAGCAGGGAAAGAAGTTGCAACTTCGAGACTGATTCTGCAAATTAAATGTGTTCATGTCTCGTCATTAGAAATCTGGAAGAGATTATAACGTTAAGATATTTGAGTTGAGGTCTTACACAGAAGTGGCTATGAAAAATTCTATCTTGTGGGACGCAATGACATATATTGCAGCAAGAAACGACAGACGTTTCGGAGGAACATATCGCCTCCATGTTAAAAGTCGAGGATTACGCTAAGCCAGAAACCAGCTCGAAGCAGGTGGAAAGCCCCTATGTTTTCGTTCCTGAAAATGGAAATGATATGTTCCTCCGAAACATCGGTTGTTTCCTCACATTACACGACATTATATCCTAGTAAACGGTCTTGTACGAGCGAAATATATGCAGGTTTTAACAGCATTTTATCGACATATGGAAGTAAACTAGATATATTTAGAATGTAGCTGACCTCTTATTTTAATAATTCGAACCAGCATTCCTAAATTTGTGGTACCGGTACCCACAGTACCCCTAGGAGTACCGGTAACAAAGGACCTTCCTAAGGGTAACTAAGTTTTCATCTTCTGCGTTGTCGTTGTGGGCTATCATGAGCAAGTACGTGCATTTAACAGATACAATTATTATCACTGTTTATTCATTCATGCTCTAGAAAATCGTGTTCACTGCTTATTCATTCATGCTCTAGATAATAAGTTATCACTGTTTATTCATTCATGCTCTAGGTAATAAATGATCACTGTTTATTTGTTCTTCCTCTAGATAATAAGCATGTAACTTGCATATTTTTCAAGTTAATTTTTGACATTGTGTACAGTCCAGACATGTGATTGAATGAATCTTGGATATCAAGAATAGAAATTTAAGAATCGGCGCTTTAAGCCACTGTACAAGTGAGAACATTGTACTTACGTTTGAAAATTTGTAGCTGTTCAATTGTTCTGACGCCGGGTCTCGTTTGCAGATAACATAACAAAACATTAAGAAGAGCAAACTGTAATTCACCAACATGGTGGGCACAGAATGCAGTCTCAGGAACAGATACTAAATACTGAGATGTTATACTGTGTTTTATGCAAGGTTACAAATGGCGGTACGAGATGTTCGTTTGTTCTCGTTTCCGTTGCTTCACGTCATACACAGGCGCAACGAAACTCGAAATTCATGCATATATACCGCGATGGAGGGGCGTGGGCGGTAGGGGTGGAGGTGGGGGTACCAAGTTCAGTACACGAGTGCCATTATACGATTATACGCGGCCGTTACATCATTCGACGAAATTTCGGAACAATTAATTGTTTTTTGGATTGACGACTTTTTTAATTTGATAGGCATTCAAAATTAAATGTGGGATTGCAATTAGTCCAGCTTGTGTCCTAGACAGAGTTTACTCAAAGACATGGTGTCCGTCATAGTACACGGCTGCGACATGCCATATCTTCGCCGCAGAGGACAATTTAAAGTGTACTTACTTGAGTACCAAGTTCTGAGGAGGATACAGGGATATAATA
>NW_019737436.1:58548-83379 GCF_002891405.2 Cryptotermes secundus
AAGACAAAAAGACGTTGCGGAGACTGGATCTGTCTCCGTCTTCAGGTGGATAGGGAAGGATAAACCTACTCAGTTTGGCCCGTTAGAAAGAGCTAGTCTAAATCACTAGACTCAATCCCAACTGAGTAGGTTTATCCTTCCCTATCCACCTGAAGACGGAGACAGATCCAGTCTCCGAAACGTCGTGGTTTTTTGTCTTTTACATACTAGACGATGGGTGAAGTCCTACATAAGCCAAAAGAAGTATAAATAGGTTCATGTCCCGTAGATAGTAGCCTTCATAATCACATTCTGGGAACTTAAAAGAAAACCTTCTGGGCAGTAGATGTCTCGACCGAGATTCAAACTGTGTACCTCAGGAATACAAGTCGGAAGCATTATCGATTGAATAAGCTTGCTCGCTGGAATATAGAATGTGATTCTAAATTATTCTCCGCGTTTCCATTGCCAATAATTTTCAAACCGGAATAAATAAAGCAAAACTTCTTACGGAGTATGAAAGTGTAACTTCAAAAGTTTTATTATTTACACAATAAAAATGTTGTGTTACACTTTTATATTCCTTAGACAGTTTTATGCAGACAGACATTTTTTGAGTTACATTTTAATATTTCGTAAGCAGTCTCATTTTGTTTCCGGTTTAAAAATTACTGGCCACGGAAACCTCGACAATAATTTAGAATCACTCTGTATTATTGAATTAGATCTCAAGTAATGCCATTTACGATTGTGACGTTATTACTTTTTATATATAGGATATGAAGTTTGACGTTTAGTTATCTTCCTTCTCAATTAACCATCTAACTAGTTAGTTAATTAGGTACTTAGTTAATGTAGCTTCTTTGTGTGAGGAAACCCATGAGCCTCCTTCAAGTTACGGAAGGTTCGGCCGCCCCGTGCTGCCTACAACTTCCATACATGGACGCATCTACAAGTCAAGGATTGTAGTTCATTCACTCGGTCTCAAGAGACTCTCGTACCATGGGATGGCCATGCATCGCGCGGGGAAGGCAAGGCAATCACTGCCAAACTTTACGCAACGGCGACCCCACATTCCGTCAATGTTTTAGAAATATAAATCATAGAATTACAGCATTAAGTAACCAACTGGCTGAACAAGTTCGTGTGATGATAATTCCGAGAAGCCCGGGTCACCTGTTTTGTTTTCCTCAGTCTCACCAGGCATGCTGCGATGGTATTTCGATTAGACCGTGAACGTTTCCTTCCAAATTTTTTACCAATTCTTAGTTCATATAAGGAGTCGTAAAATGCCCCCAAAAATGCACGCCCAATCTACCAAACAAATAATTCTCATGAAGAAAGCAGTCTTCTGGGATTTGGCACCGTGTATATGTGGTGTTAACAGACGTTTCGGAGGAACGTATCGCCTCCGTCTTCAGGGTAGAAGGAAAAATATAAGAAATCCGCAAGCGAAGAGACCAGTCTGCTTTTACCAGTTCTCACGGTCTCTTCGCTTGCAGATTTCTTATATTTTTCCTTCTACCCTGAAGACGGAGGCGATACGTTCCTCCGAAACGTCTGTTAACACCACATATACACGGTGCCAAATCCCAGAAGACTGCTTTCTTCATAGTCACCGCCGTGAAAGCCTCAAATCTTACAAATATTTCCCATTTTTAAATAAATACTGGAGGTTACGTGGACAGACATCCCGAAAAGCGGAAACGTGGAAAGTGGAGGGGAGAGGGCTTTAGATGAACTTCAGAGAGAGACGCGAATGAGTTCCGGAGAATGAGCAGAATAATAATAACCCTGCTACAAAGAACAAAGAGCATACAGCTACAACTGCTTACAGTGACAGCAGTAAGTTCGTAGATTTGCCAGGTGCAAGAGCAGTGCGACTACTTGGTAGGGTAAAAGAAGAGATCGAGTAAGTTATAATGAAGTTCTAGACCAGGCATGTCAAACTCAACTTGTACAGAGGGCCACCTCAGCCCTATAAATAATAGTCCAGGGCCGCACTTCAAAATAGAAATATACATTAGATTTTGATACAAGGAAATTTAATTCTATTTATTATTTAGGAATAATTTCAATATAATTACCTAAAGTCACATATCTTACAGTTTTAAAAAGCAAGAGAATGCCATTTTTGACAAGTATCAAACAACTTTTCAATATGTAAAAAGAGAGATTACACAAGAAATTATGTTAGAAATAGCAAAACATTGAATTTCCTGCAGCCTGCTAATTTATGTCTGCATGAGACTTCTTGTCTTCTGGTCTGTTGGAAAACTGTCTTTACAAAAAATATTTCTACTAAAATTTTAATATTGATTTTAATATCAATTAGCTATAAAAGTTGAGGGGCCGCACTTTGTGGCTATGGGGGCCGCATGTTTGACACGGCTGTTCTAGAACCTTAAAGAGGAAATAGGAAATCTAAAGACGAAATGATATATAACACAATTTAAGAATAAATGGAAATTCCCCCAAACTTCTACTAAACTATAAATCGAAGTTCACAGAGAATAAGCAGTACCCAACATGAGACGTAACTATACATGCAACTGAAGACGGAACAGAGCACAGAGACTAACCCTTGAAGAATAAAATTAGTAAGGTTATGAGGATGATTATTGAATGCAATTGGTACTGGACGTGGTCCAGTTGCTGACGTTTGTTATTGGCTATGTCGAACCTTCAGTTTCTGGTACTAGAGAATGTGTTAGTTATGTTAGTACAAAGCGAAGAGGAGTCAGACTGAAGTGAACTGTCTCGGGATAGAGCTGGTATATTCCTGCGAACATATTGATAAATATTGCAATCCTATAACATCTAATTTCTTGGCTAGTTAGCCGTTAGCGTAGCTGTGGAGTTTATGTGCAGTAGCAAGTCAAGCGCCGCCACTGGCTAACACATGTGATGTTCTTCGTGTTTCTTTACGTTTGTACCGGAATTACTCGTATAGGGACTGCATGGAACTAGATTGCAGATACGCAGACAAACATGCACTAAATTCTCCCACCCTGCAAATTATGTGCCTGAGTGACAGGTCAGTCTATTGTTTTTTCGTTATCTGAAATCGACCCATGCGGCAAAAGATTCCAGCCAGAATTATTTCTGGTTGTGTGGGTAGTATTCGAAGGCCATCAAACATTTCAGAAAGTGTTTGTCATCAAAATTTTTCAAGACAACTTCACGTGTCGTTGAACCATTGTTATGTCACTTACAAACAAGCTGAAGGAGTGTTGGAGAAGAAAGTAAAGATAATCAGTGCAAAGTCCAACCTAAAGGGAGCCAATTTAGCGGTAATCAGACAGGCAGGGCGATTGTCGGAATTTTTACAATTCCTGTGCTTGCCCTACCCCACAATCTTTATGGTGTTACTTCCTTTTGGGATTTTACCATAACCCTAGCTAAGTCTAACTAAGGGTACGAATCGTTTTAAGACTCAAATGACTTAGTTCAATTTGACTGATTAAACCAAGAAGAATGAGACGGAAAATCACGGTGCACGTACAGGGAAGATTAGAAATGTGTACAATATTTTAGTTGGACATCATCAAGGAAAGAGGCTACTTGGAGATCTAGGCATCTATGGGAGGCTAACGAGGCAAGAACTAATCGCCTTTTTTCCTTTGATAGGACATGGACCGCATAGAAAAAGAAAAAATTAGGAGGGATACACAGAGAGCGAGGCAATCTCATATGCCTCCTAAGCAAAATTACGGAAAATACACAGACACAAGACGAATATATAGACAGATGGACAGGCACATATACTCGTAGAGGGCAAGGTGGTCTCATTAGCCTTTTATTTTTTTAAAATAAGGAAATCAGGCTAAAAGTGAATCTTAGAGAGGTAGGGTGGAAGCATGTGGATGGGTGCAACAGGCTTTTGTGAACATGGCTCCGTAAAGGAGGAATTTCCTGAGTGACTGAGTAACTATAAACAATCAAGAATTTATTCTATAGAGATAAATAGATATCTGGGTAATGTCTAGTTACTGGCTCAATAGCTGAGGCTGCTGGGGCGGGATATTTATTTCTCTTTACCATAACGCTCAAGAATAATTCTGTCCCCTCCCAAAGTGACTGCGACTGATCTAAGAAACTTTGAACGAGATCTAACCGAAAATTTGGTGGAGTGATATGAGGTAGGGGAAAGAGCATTCTTCTATCACTTCTCTCACCTTCACTCTCTAAACTCTCACGTTGGGTGCAACCGGGATTGAAGCAGGGATGTACTGATGAAGGTATGACTGAAGGGGCATGTGGGAGAGGAAGATTAAGAGGAGGGCATACAGATGAATAACAGAGTATCAGAAAGGGCCCAGAACTGAGGAAGCGAATGAAACCAGCCCATCTTGTAGCCGATGTTAGCCTTTATCCTGCGGCACTTAAATCTGTTTGTGCACACTTACGGTCGACGTGTTCTCAAACGTAAGAACAGTCCCGCAACGGGTATGGTAAAGGTAACGCTATCCTTGTAACAGGTCGTGGAGGCCCATGGGGTTGTGAGACGTCGAGGCTCCCACATCTCCTAGACAACCGGCTCACACTTGGCGGTGACGTCAGCTTTACGCACAAGTCGACTTTTACCCCCTCGCAGATTGGTGGCGCTGAGTCGACTCCAGGGCCATTGTGCTGCTGGAAGGATTAGGCCAATCGAAAAATATTATAACTTAATCGGGAACTGAACTCGGAACCATCCAAAAGAAAAGTAGATTTAGAATGAATAAATGTAAACAGCTTACGAACTTTTCAAACAACCGCTCTTTATTATATAGATTTGTTTCTGTGTAATTTCTTTCACTGTATGTATCCGTTTTCCTTTACTTTCTTCGCAGTTTCTGCGAAATCTACGCCCGGTCTTTAGGACAGAACTGTATATGATAACGCTAATGCGTCTTACTCGTACTAGTCACTTGCTTCGTTGCAAAAAGCAAATTCTATCGACCCATTTCTTTTCCATCACGCCAACTATCAGCGGGATGCCCTCAAGGTTCGGGTACAAAGGCACATGGGCTTTTGTGTAAATTTTTCGCTATTATTAATTCCCAGAATAAAATATTTCTCGATTTGTTATACGTGGAAGAGCGGGCAGACAGGCATGCCGAAGAAAATATGTGCATTTTTGTTGCCAAATGACAAAGAATGAAAGATTACTGAAGTCAAGCTAATAACAAAGTTCGAAATTACATTGGCGTGTTATCTGTTTTACGTGGTAGAGTCTTTAAGTTCGTGGAATGTGGTTTTATCGCATCATATTACAAGGTATTCACATACACTTATGCAGATCCACATTGGCACTCAAAATAGTTGCCGTTGGCCGATATGCCAACGTTGGTATAGCTGTCGAAAACATTGCTGAAACATATTGGCGGGAAATTGCCGTACGACGCTTTGCGGCCATTCCACGAACTTATTGGCTGTGCTAGTAGAATAAACTGACGACAGTTCAGCACACCACAATTAACGTTCAGCATACAAATTCAGAATTGCCTTGCGCGCTGCTGTGGCAAAATTTAGATTCTTATGCACTTAATACTCTATAATGTAATGAAAAAAAAAATTGTGAAACATCTGTACCTCAGACTTTCACAAATTTAACGTATTGTGACATGTCAACGCATTGCCAGCCAACGGTTCGATAAACACCCCGCGATACGCGCACGCAACAATAGGACGAATGTTTGTAGCTTGTTGCTAGGCAATAGCCAGAGCGCCAATGGACTGGCGAGATAGCTATCACGTGACTTGTTTTCTGTGTGTTCCGCGCTACGCAACAATAGAACCGCGTTTTCTGCGTTGTCCTTGCCGTGGCTATATAACGAGTCCGCTTGCAGCTAAGGAAAGTCCAGGAGGGATCAGCAGTTGAGAGTACAAGCAGGAGAATGAAGCGTATCCTTACTGAATTCTGAAAATTGAGTACAGACTGGTACAGAGGAATACAAAGTGATTGAAGACGAAATAACATGAAGACTTCATAGTAATTTGAAGCGTTAGCTTGTGTTGAGACCCGTTGCTAGGAGGCGACTAGTGGAAACTTAGAGTCCTAGTGCGTGTGCAACGGTGAATTGTGTAAATCAGCGATAGCGCTGTGTTTATTGTAATTAAGAGAGAGAGTGTAACCGAAGTGCTAATAAATCCAATCATCCGAACTAGAACCCGTTATTTTCGTCACGCCTACCATCCTGAACATGACAGTATTTATGATGAAGGGTTCGCAAAATTAGGAATATACTCTATATTGACACGTGTTATTGGATTTATTGAACACGGATAACTCATAACTACAGGCTTCCGGGTTCGCGTCCTTACTGGCCACGACTGTCTCACAACTCCCTACACTCGTACTTACTGCTAAATTGCTACTAGCCCTCGCATCCACAGTGATTATTAGTTCCGAGTCCCACGGGACTCATCTCCACATTTTACTGACAACTCTGGGAGCCTTCAGACACTCCTGTGACTCAGAGTCAGAGCTACTTTAGGACTGGAGGTATACCGCCAATCAGTTCGTCTTGACTCCAAGCCCCTCGAGGCCCACGATCGTTTTTAATTGAACACTTGCGGTTATGGTCCTTATGTAACATCCTCTCTGACGGTAGGGTGGGTCTGTCGTTTACAATTGTTGCTGGCCTTCTAGAGCAGTCATTCACTGGTCCGAGTCCCGTGGGACTCGTGACCGCAATTAAAGTCAGCGTCAGAGTAACTTTAAGACTGGCGGTTTACAGCCAATCAGTTCGTCTTGGCGACAGGCCTCTTGAGACCCACGATCAGAATTTTAATTTTCCAATTGAACACTTGCGGCTATAGTTCCTATGTAACATCCCCTCTGACGAGAGTACGTGTCTGTCGTTTACATTAACTGTTGGTCCTTGCCAGCGCAGCCATTCACAGATTGAAGACCAGCGGAACTAATGACCACATTTTACTGTCTCAGAAGCGCTCACCCCACCTGGAGGACCAGGTTCCCGTATTTATGCCTCCCAGGAACAGGGTGGCACGATTATCCCAGGCACTGGATTCTGACCGTACTTTACCGTCTCAGACCCTCCTGATAAAACCTCTGCACGGACCCAACAGAGAACACCGCCTCCAGCGGTTCATCTATTGTTTGATGCCAACTGTGGCTACGGTCACATGACTCGGTTGCCGTGGATACGTGTTTACAGAGCCATTCCTTAGCAACGGCAGTCTCTCTGGCTCCGCTATTTCGCCTTTCAGGCGTCATGCCGCAATATCATCTAATATTTTATTTCCTTGTAATGTTCGTTTGGCTGTTGGTTTTTATTAATTATATGTTTAAAAGAACCATCGTCAGTCGAAATCTTCAGTACAGCGGACACGAGAAAACTCTCTAATTAACTGAAACTGACTTCCGTAGCATATTCCTTAGTGAAAGTTGTCATTATCATTGGTTCAAAATTGTTAAGAATGCTATGTTGAGATGAAATCGAATGATATTCATTTTAGATCAAAGAAATGTGACTAACAACAATTTTTAGGGCGAGCAAGGGTGGGAAGAGCCAGACAGAGATGGCTTTAAGATGTAGGGAATGATTTATGAGTGCTGCAAGTGAAGAGGAGGAGGCAAATTGAAAATGATAGAGACAAATGGGCATATCATCAAGGAGGGCGAGTTTCTTATAGGATCATACGGCAAAATAGTGAGTGAGTGCAAAGAAAGATACAAAATAGAAGAAACTCATTCTTTAGACGGAAATTAAAATTCTTGGTCCACAATCCACGCATTTATGATACGTAAACAGAACTGCCAAGAGGGAGACTCTGCACCATCAACTTTAAATCTGTCCTTAGGATACCGATTTTATAGGATGCCATCAGAAATGTGTAAGATTTCAGGTTTTCACGGCGGTGACTATGAAGAATGCCGTCTTCTTCGCCATATGAACTGCTTCAGATATGTGGACTTCAATGTGAGATGGTTGAACGTGGCGGAAAACTGCGGGGCCGAGAACATCAGAGGCTCTGGGCGTGATTTTTGGGCGCAAATCGATCATTGGAGAAGAATGAAGGCCAAATTAAATGATTAACAGCTATTTATTTACGGCCATATTAATATATCTGCACTTTTTGTTAAAATAAAGTGTACCGTGCGTCAGTTGGCCACGTTTCTTCAAGGAGCAGTCACCAAATACACCCGAAATCTTCCGAGTTGTGACTTCAAGTGCTGCAGCACTTGCAGCTTCAAGTCCAGCGTGCTGAAACTGGCAGCTGGAGGAGGGACAAAAAGCACATCCCGCCAATTATCGGGGTTTCAGACAAGCCAAGGAAGAGCTGCAAAAAAGTTAGGCACAGAGAACATCCAAAACTACCACGGGGAGGGTGTTCTCAACAAACTTCATCACCCCAGGTGTCTCCTTCGCGGCGGCACTCCGAGGCAGCGCAGAGCAGCAGAAGTGACCTCAGGCACCCCATGTTCCGGTGGCTTGGCCACCCGCAGCAGGAAAACAAAACGTACCGCCACCTGCACTGCAGAGAGAAACAGGTCAGTCAGTTCAGGCTCCACATGTAAACAGTCAATCTATAGACAATATGATGAGAGAACTAACTGTTGTGCAGCAAATTATGACAAGAGTTCAATGGTGCTGTGTCAAAGGAAGATAAAATAGTGGTCATCACCAAAATTGTATTAAATCTCATGAAACAAAATGGCCACTCAATTTCATAGATCCCTTAACGTCATAACATACAATAAGAATGGCACTGGGAGGCAGCGCTATGAGCTCAGTAAACACCTGCAAAACCTACATATATGTGTGGCCCTGTTATCAGATACACATCTAAAACCGCATGAGAGGTTCTTTATTCAAAATTACTACATTTATCGAACCGACCTGCCGTTGCTGTTAGAAAAGGCATTCCCCATAACCATGTAGACCTCTCACCCCTTGTTTCCACTGAAGAGACAGGGGTCTGCATACCAATTGGCAATAGTGAAGTGCTGCTTGCAGCTGTTAATAAATCTCTAGGAGATCCTGGAGAGATGATATTGATGATATTGAGCTCTTAAACTTTAGATGGAAGTCTATTTTGGCAGGTGAACTGAAAGTTAAACACCCATTTTGGAATAGTAGAGTTTCAAACTCCTCGGGCAAGAAACTTATGGCTTTCTTTGTTATGAATGAATCCGAAATTTCAGCACCACAATGCCCCATTCATTATTCACCTGTGAGAAATGGTGGCGTGCTGGATATTGTGATCCACACAAACATCAGAGCATCAGATGTTATTGTCTCTGATATTTTAGATTCAGATCACCTAGAAATAGTATTCAACATACTGGATCATGTCAAAATTAGGAATCTTTCGGAACGTATTGAAAAATTCAATAATTGGGATCAGTTTCAAACCCTTGCCTGAGTTAGTATCAGTTCAAATCGAAATTAACTAGGGGGAAGAAGCCGATAAAGCAGTGCGCGACTTCACAAACTCTATTGCTTCAGCATATAGACTGTCGACAAGTAAAGTTACACTTTCGGACATATACAATGATCTTCTTGGTCTAGACCATTTGTTAAAACATATGCAGAGGCTGCAAAAATTGTGGCAAGAAATCAGGGACCCAACGTGTAAAATGGCAGTCAATTGGGTCAAAATCAATCAGGTGAATGACCCACAAAAAGGCATTTGAACGGTGGGAAACAAAGATAGGTAACGCTAGTCACACCTCAGGGCATATGGCCCAACTGCTCTTCATGATGCTTCAAACCTTAAATTTCATCCTTTCGAAAAAGTCAACGCATTTGCTGACTGCTTGGAAATTCAGTTCACACCACATGATCTGTGTGACTAAAACCACGAACAGCAGGTGGAGGCTAGAGTTCAAGCTCTACTCAAAACCGTCCCTCAAAAGGACAAGACCATGCAACTTATAGAAATAAATAAATTCCTTGAAATTAAGGCCTGTGGAATTGATGGCATTCCAAATGAATGCCTCAGCGCCTTCTAGGGTGACCATTGGTTCCCTTGGTTTATTTAATAAATCATTGCCTTCGGCTGTCTCATTTTGGAAATCCTTGGAAGGAAGCAAAAGTAAAAACTTTACCTAAACCCGGTAAAGACCTGAAATTCCCTCAAAATTTACATCCGTAGCTTCCTGCCTACAAGAGGAAAACTATTCAAAAAAGTGATTTTGAAATTGTTCCAAATACATATTGAAGAAAGAGGACTGCTCAATGCAAGAGAATTTGTTTTTCTTGCATGTCACAGCACAACACTGCTATGTATGAGACTGGTAGACCACGTTACCCTTAATTTCAACAATAAAATATCTATGGCCGCAATGCTCTTGGATATCGAAAAAGCCTTTCACACCACATGGCACTCTGTCTTGCTGTATAAGTTATCTAAATTGGTATTTTCCAACAGTTTCAAAAAGTTTATTGGCTCTGGTGAACGTGAAGGCCACAGCATTGGACCATCTCTGCCAATCAATCTTCCCGGAAATGTCCTGTCTAGGAATGCGGATTTTTTCTTGTGGGGTCATGTCAAGAGCAGTGTGTTCCAATCACCAGTTAACGGACTTGATGACCTGAAGACCCATATCACGAATGCGATCTCAGCTATTCCAGCAGACATGCTCCACAGAACATGGCAAGAGCTCGAATATCGTCTGGACGTTCTCCGTGCTATCAAGGGAGCACACATTGAGGTCTATTGAGGCCAGTAAAAAAACTTCCAGAGTTTCACAATAATCTGCCGCAAACTGCATGTGGCTGGGTCAATTTGTTTGCACGCCACAATTTTTTAAAACCCCAACGGGACTTTGTGGGCACACTGTATATCACGACTGGATTAACTGTGGATGCAAGAACAAGTGACTAACCACCTAAGCTGCAGAATAGTCTGACAAGCCTCTTCTTGCAAATGTGCGCGCCTGCTCACCCCATGGCTCATCCTTTCTACAATTTTAAACTAAAAACTTCATTTATAATGCCTTTTTTTAGTTTAAAACTCAATATGTCATTCTTACATTGTTAAGAAAATGGCAGAGCTCATTGTGTTTAATTAAGCATTGTACCATGAATACATTTGTAATGCTTAATCTGGGCACCAGACAGTGGTGTGAGCCATTTGCTGGACTGAAGATATTACATTCTTGTTGGTGTAGCATCTACACACTTCCCAATATGGCACAGGGCTCCTCTAGCAGCAAGCAGGATGATAATTGATACTGGGTGCAAGCAGAGGACATTGTTGAGATCCATTACCAGGAATGAATTTAATTACCAACCCAAACGCTGTGTCTTATCACTAATATGTGACAATACATATAATAGCAAGCCAGACTCAATCAGAGAGGCACAAGTTGCCACAGCTGGACACACCTTTACACCCATACAACAAATAGACTCCTTGGGAGTACATTATGTTTGTTTCTTTCCTCTCTACAAACAGAATACCTTCCAACGATTTTGTTGCCAAGGTCAACAGTTACTGTGAACATTCAACCTTTGCATATTATATTTCCTTGTCTGTAGTTTACACAGCTATCATAATGTAAAACTCATCTTGGAACGGCAATGAGAAATCAAAATTACTTGCATTAATTGCCACTACCATTCAGTTCCCTCACAGCCATTTGGAAATATAAAATATACAGTCTTGTACGAGTGTCAAACGTTGTCTCATAAAGGGCCTGTGTGTCTGGGGAAGCATGATTTACATCATTTCTTTCATGATTTATATTACATGAACATGAATTTCAGGTGCTCCATAACTGACAGTCATATACATGTTATGCAATGACATAAAAGTGTTTCTGACACCAAAGACAGCCATGACAATATTCATCACAGTGTCTTGAAATTTAGTTTTGTTAATTTATTGCTAATGACATTGATAAGTTTTTAAGTGAAGGTGGAGGGTGGAATTCTTGATTGCCTTTAGATTTCTGCTGACCCTGGGTTTCATTCTGAGAGAGAACTGGCTATGGCTGTTGAGGAAAAGGGTGATAATGGAAATAGGGGGGGGGGACAGGCATTTTTAGAAACTTGGTAATTAAATAAATATATGTATTTGCCAAATAGGGAAGCCCACAGCATGCTGCCCATTTACTGAAGATGATATCCTCGAGGTCACTTCCATCTCCGTGCATACATTCCTCTAATCTACCAAACATGTTTTCAATGATGTGGCATAAGCATCCCTATAAGAATTCCGCCAATTAATTTTTTATTATTCTTTTCAGAACTTCAATATTGTGTGAGCATTGAGTGTATACTTTGCTTTTAAGCACCCCCATTATAAAGTCACATGCTGACAGGTCTGGGTGCCTTAAGAGGCCAAGGAATGTCACCATTCCTGGAGATGATGTGGTTATTGGTATTGTGCACATTGGCACCCTGGCAGTAGGAGATATCGCACAATCTTGTTGAAACCAATTGGACTCATTAACTTCAGGAAACCTAGTAGCTAGTTTATCAGTCAGTGAGGCTGTAGTCTTTTAACACAATGACCTGACATCAGAGCTGTTCCTCTCCCAAAAATGACATGAGATGAAACTGCACACCATATAATTATCCAGTCTCTGTGCAATGATTGCTGATGGATTTGGTTTTATTCTGACACAGTTTTGTTCATTCACAGAACGGTCTAGATGAAAGTAAGCTGCACCAGACATCCACAGAATGTGAATAACATTATCACAATCCATTTCACTTGGCATTTCTTGGCAAAAATTTTTATGGGGAAGGAAATCTGGAAGTTTTAATGCTTGCACTACCAGTACCTTCAAAGGATATAAATTTAATTCTTGGTACAATATTCATCATACACTCCTAATGGATAAGTTCAACGACATTGCATGCTTACACACAAAATTCTGTGGACTCCACATGAGAAAAGTCCTGACATCTGTGATGCTTTCTGGTGAACTTACCCAAGTGTTAATGGCATTAGAAAATGATACAGGGTTATTATACTGAACACAAAATAAATTTCAAAAAGCCTAGAGGTTATCATTGTCTCTGTAAAATGCCTTGATGGCAGAAGCATGATGTGCACAGTCCACTGTTTCACGGTTAGTAAACAGTGTGAAGTGGGTAAGAGGATGTTGAGTGAAGCAATCCCACCCCTCCATATTGGTACCTGGAAGACCAGTTTTTACAATTGCAATTTCCCTGAACCACTCTATATATTTACTTCAGAAAGAGTGAGAGGACAGTAAAAACTGCATAATGATGAACTTTAAAATCTGAACACTTCTTCAAATATTAGGGTGATCAAATCAAGACGAATGAGATGGGTAAGCATGTAGCATGCATGGGACAGTAGTAGTGTGCACATAATTCTTATTGGAAAATCAGAAAGGAAAACTACAACATGGGGTTCCAAGATTTAAGTGGAAGAATATTAAAATGTATCTCATATGAATAGGGTTTCAGGATGGGGATTTATCAGGCTCAGGACTGGCCTAGTGCTGGACTCCTGTGAACATGGCAATAAATCTTGGGGTCTCATAAAAAAATGAGAAACTTTTTGATCAACTGACTGACAGCTTCCCATGAAGCCACACTGAGTTAGTCACTACCTTCTCGTGGATTTGTCAGGAGATAAAGCTGAAGTCACAATACTGCAGAGCCTTGCCAGCTGGGGAATTGACTGGGGTTTAGAGGCTTGAAAATCTGCTTGTTAAGCTAAGCTGCAGAGACATCCTAGCCATGACCTCAAGAAGTGGACAACGACATACAGCACTACAAAATCACTTCCAATAAAATCATTTATTTTTTTATTTTTATTGAAAAATGGAGAAGAAATCACAAGTTTAAAGTATATGCACAATTTCATCCCTGTAACATTAACAATAACAAATAGCTGCTCAAATATATTTTGTACCCACCTTCTCCCACACTTCCATTGGAACAAATTTATAAACTGATGGTTTGTCAATATTAACAAGTATAAATTATCTCAAAAGAAACACATATTCAACTTTCATATTATAAGGAATAATATATAGAAAGCAAGAAGTCTGTTTATTCATATGTAACATGTTATATACTATTAACTGTAAAAAAATCAAGTATAAGTTCTCATACTGAAAAATTTTAAGATCAGGATACTGAACAAAATAAAGTAAAACATGCCACAATGGAATCTGCATTAACTGGAAGGAAAGAATAAATCTTCAGAGAATATGGAATGAAAATAAACGAACACCTCTAATAAATGGAAAACTGAATCAGCAGAGACAATAAGTTAATACTAATTTAGCAGAAAGATGTAAGCTTGAATATTTATCATTCCCTGAAGAATAACATCTTTTGGAATGTAATGACTCTGTATTCTGCAGCGTATATGGCGGCAGCAGTTTCCTCCAATGCTTCTGATAATCCAACAATCTGCACGGTGTCACACCTCACAAAAGAGTAATCTTCACATTCACAATCATGAGAAACTGAATCTCACATTCAAATTTTGTCCACATAAATTTGTTTTGTAATGTACGTCTGGAATTCATCTGAAGAGAATTGCTCTCTCATCTGTGAACGTATGAGCAGAAAATTTTAAACCATCAACGGAAAAGAGAACTGTATAGAAGAGTGTACAGATCTGTTGAAATACTTGAAGTAGACTTTATTGTAAGATCTGTTCCATCATATATTTTTTTATGTTCTTTGTGCAGTAGCAATTCAGTTACTTGTTAAAGTGAATTAATCACAAATTACAACAGCACATTATGGACAGAACACTGGGAAGAAACAAGAAATCCAACACAGCAAACAGTGATTCAGTCCACTAAACACAGTGTGACTGGGCACTATATAAATACCTTGTTTTCATTTGCATATTTCCAACAAGGAACAATGCCAGTTGAAATGCCATGATGCCCTAAGCCATGATAAAAATGAAGCTCTAAATTTTTTTTAAACATTATTGCAGAAAGAATGATTCATAAATATTAAACATCCGAATAATTACATGTACAGATTCTTTTCATTACATAAGATCTCTCAGCAGTAATGCAACAAAATATTTAAGAAACAAAATAGTGTGCTGAAAAGAATTATAATTGAAGTATTAAGAAATGAACTCTTATGTTTGTGTATACGCAACTGTATATATATTGCTAAGGTTATCAGTTGTCTGGTAACAATCACACAGCTGCACTTGAAATGAAAGCATGGAGCAATGCCATGTCATAATTTGTTTTTGATTGTTGCAGCTATTCTTGTGTGTTTCCATTACTCCAATGTGACAAGATGCAGTCAGCTGTTTGTTACCTTTTGGCTGGAGTATACCTTTTTTCTCTCGTGGATGGCGTATTTTACTCAGTATAAGGATGCCCCTCACACTGTGAAACCTTGATCTGCAAGTTATTTATTTGTGGACTATAAAATAATAAAATTAAGTGTTCCCTGACACTCTTCAACATAATGAATCACAGTGTACAGAACATTTATAGTAACTGGTCTGATAACATTGTAATGTACTAAACGAAAATCATCCAGTAGAAGTACTGGATGATATTCATACTCCCCTGTTGACTGCATGAATGCACTGGGAACACACCTGTCCGACAGAGCTGTACAGTAGAATTTTACTCATGATCACGTCTGTGCATTGAACCATTCTGTCATTTCACAACCTTTTCTGCATTCTCCATGTTTGTGATGTAAGTGAGGAGGTCAATGGGGGTCACAATACTAACAATGAAGTCACGGCACTCCATGGCATCTTGGCTGGTACCTGAAATCATTTCATTACATATAATGAATAATTTTTCACTATAATTGTCAAAATTATTAACGCACTGCTACACTATGAAGACCATAAACATCTTTTGGCACAGGTAATGTCAACTGCTTCAACTCATGTTAAAAATCAGTGGAAAGAAGTTTAAATAGAGTATACCTCACACTGTCTGTACTAATGATGGGGTAATTGAAAAACATGGATAATGCAATGGTAAGCTTTGGTTATGACTAAAGGACCAAGGTGACAGTTGTATACAGAAGTTCATAGATGTACACATAGTGTCCGATTTGTTCAATTGTCTTGAAAACCAGAAGACAAGTGGAAAAAGTACATTGATAATCAGATGTGTATTTCATATTTCTTTATAACTTATGTTCAAAATATTTTTTGCTCCAACAAATATTTGGTGAATAAGCTCAAGAGATGCATAGGAAAGCACATAGGTCTTCATATAAAGTGGATGCTAAAATTCGGTCCAATCTGAATACAAATTTATATGGCTGAAGAATTCTTCATAAGTTTGTCTAATATAACTGAGGATGTCGATATGCACTGAGACAACCAAGTAACTGGATAATGTCGGTAAAGACTCCTCTGACGGTGCTAAGTGCAGGCTCCTAAAAGGGTCATTTGTCTAGCTGCGTCTTCTTTGTAGCAGCCCAGTGTTCTTCTTTGCGGCCACTCGGTGATTACATGCTGGCGGAATAGCAGTGAGTCTGGCTTACTAGCAGGACTATGGTGTGTGTGCCAGCAGTGTTGGCTGTCTATGGTATGTGCGCTGGTAGAGTCAGTGTGGCATTGTTTACTGGAGAGCTGGAGTTGTATTGGTCTCTTGCTTGCAGTGAAGTGTCGATTGATGAAACTGATGGTAACCATTTGGAGGCCTGCATTTTTATAACATTACTGCTGGATGGTGCGCGGACCAATTGGCAGGGATTACGCTTGTGTTGGTGTCCAGAGAGCCAGGCTGCAAGTGATGTATAAATATTTCCTCCTCCTATGTTGTGGGAGTTGCCTGTTGTCTGTTAGACTGTTGGAGTTGTTGTCTGTTAGAATGTGTAGATGGACTGAGTGAAGATAATAGATGATATACAGGACTGCACACAGGCCTATAGAAGGTGAACAAATAAGCTACAAACTGGATAATCTGCCCTAAGATAATCACTAGTATACAGTATTTTATCTATTGGACAACAGCTGTAGCTAAGTTGTACAAAACTTTTGTTACAATACTGGGGCTGTGAATTTATTATATCCAAGCACCCTGGAGAGTTTAAACAGCATACAATGGATGAAACTTACAGCAACTTCCAACATGATTTCTTACAAGGGAGTTAAAACTGAATAGTTTATATTTTATATCTGTTTACTACCGCACCACCTGTTTCAACCTTACATGATTAATCATTAGCATTAATATTAATTTATTTCATACACAAATCCATTTACAGTCCATAAGGACCAAAATAATTTTTACTTGTATTTGTATCTTGTTAAATATATTGAAACCCTCATTACAGGTTTCTTTGTGGAGCATTAAATTTGAGCACTAATTTGAGGAAACATTTTAAATGGAGGTAAATTAACAATATGATTACTGACCAGGGATTGATGAAACTGAAAAATAAACAAGGCAAAACCTTCAGATAAGGAATGCTGTATGGGGATTCCACTGTATTTACCTTATCAAAACATGACTCATAAGAAGCAGTAGATCGTAAAAATGAATAAATTAAAGAAAACAATAAGGAATTTCCAGAGCTTTTAATAAACTGATTAAGACGTTTCATGGAAATTAATGATATGAATGTAGTAATTTAAGACTTTTGAAATGTCAAGTATGATAGGTACTGAAAATCATCTTATTTTCCAATATATAAATCTTTAGATATTACCTGAAGTACATTAATTCTAAAACAAATAATAATATTCACGAATAACATTACTATAGTAATATAAAAGAAAACTGATTTTTTAATTCAACTGATATGCTGATTCCAAATCTGGATGGAAATGTTATTTCATCACATCACAGTTCTATGTTAAATTTTGAGCCCAAACTCCCAGATTCCTATTTTTGTAAATAATGGTCTTTTAGAGAAAAAGTATTAAGATGACTATTACACCTCACTGGACAAAAAAAGTAAGCAAATTCAGAGAAGCCTCAATTACATGTGTGCCAAATTTCATTATAGTAGAGCTTGTGGTAGCTTAGAAAAATGCAACTGAATTTAATAAAATAAACTAAAATATTCCAAAGGCAGGGTTGATAGGTTGTCCCTTAAATGTCTGTATAGGGAGGGAATGTTTTTAAAATCAGAATCCACTCAGCAGGAAATTACCCTTTCTTGTGTATTTATACACAAGCTGAGGAAAAACAGAGCAATCAACAGAAATTTAACATAAAAATGTTCTTAATTATTTGTATTACTTGATATAACTATGAATCTTGATGAGTACAAATGAATAATAATAATAATAATAATAATAATAATAATAATAATAATAATCATCATCATCATCATCATCAACAACAACAACAACAACAACAACAACAACAACAACAACTTACACTTACCGACTTTTCGAGGTTCAACAACCACCACAAACTGATCCTTCTCCAGGATTCGTGAAAGTTGTCCCAGTGTTGCATTTAATTTTATCTTTCGAAATTGCTGATAGAGGGCTTTTTCCACTGGATCTGTTGGCATAATTTTACTGTTCACCATTTGCGATATCAAGTTGCCTAATGTCACCATTCCTTGAAAAATCCTGAAAGCCAAGGGAAACATACTAACATTCTGCCATAGCCAAAACCAGTGCCTGAAAAATGTGAGAAACCATTCAACTTCTTTTGGGGAGTTCCACAACAATCACAACACTTTTATAGCCATCTCAGATTCCACAAACATTTTCATCATTTCTGTACACCCTTTCATGCCGGGGGGGGGGGGCAGAAATTGAGTAGTGCACAGTCACAAAGCTTCCTTTCAATTCCAATGTCACAGCACAATGTTTCAGCAACTTAGTGCCCTGCCTTCAAAGTGACAATATTTTCAGGAGGTTTTCATAAAAAGCAGTGGAAATATGTTCCAGAGTACACATTTTCCATGTGCATTCCCTGTGATTCTGCACTCTTCACTGGCCTTTAATTTGTTTTACACGAAAATCTATTGTTGCAACCACAACCACACCCATTAGCCAAAAATTATTTTTTAGTTTACTATGAGGTTGTCACATATAAGGTGGTATCGGAAAGTTCCCAGACTGTTATTGTTGCAATTGCCCTGGTGAAAGAAGATGAGAGAGGCCAAGGTCACACTTCCAAAAGCCTAATGCATCAGTCTGCCACATGACACCACACTGTGAAAAAGCACTGTTTTTAGAAGAGTGCTTCTTTGACTTTGTGCTTTGTTTTGTCTGCGATGGATAGCAAAGTTGTGCAACGTGTCTGTTGTACTGAGCCTAGACTGACAGAGGCCTTCTATATATTATACATACTAGATATTAAGACTCAATTGTAAATAAGTGTACAGTGACAAAGGACTAATACTATCAACTATGACTGACAAATGACAGACAAGACCTCTCATCAGAGAGGGCGCCCCACATGGACAGGACATAACTTTCATTTAAAAAGAAACATCTGGTCATGAGCTCCACAACACCAAGACGGAGAGACTGACCGACCCTCAGTCGCAATGTGACTTTCACGCTAGCAACAGTCATGGCTACACTTGTGTCCAGAGATCCCCTCAGCAGCGACTCTACTAGTACTAGAACAGCAGCTGACTCTGCCAGCAACTGCCAGCACTTAGCAGGCCTGCCAGAGAGCCGGTCTTGCCACTACAGTCACAGTCTCGCCCAGTAACCTGCCACCTCACAATAATAGGGGCTGCTACAAGAAAGCACGAGAACTTGGCCGGCCAGCTGGCCTCGCCGCCAGTAGCACCGATTAGCTGATACTGCAAGAGTTTGACCCAGCTTCAGACAAGCGGCCCTTTACAGGGCCAAAAATAACATCATTAACACTAGCTGAGGCTAGCCCACTACAAAGGGAGTCTTCGCCAGTATAATTCTGACGCAATCCCTGTTCGTCTGTAATACCCATTCTAAGAGCAATAAACATTTGTTGTTATAGTTTTACATTGTTCTTGTCACGAAACAAGACCTCGAGGTGTGTATTCTTGTGATGTCGCTTTATTACTTAACGCCATAACTACAATTCAACGTAACTATAACACAAAATGCTGAACAAGTCGTTTCACAGTCGCCCCTTCCATATTAACAAATCTCAATATACTGTAGAGCTGTCGAACTCTCTGCACTGGCTTCCACTGTCTGCTCTCTGGCTACCTGTCTGGATTCACAACACACACTGGCTCTCACACTGCTCAGCCAGCCCCTTACAGGATACTGTTCCCTGTTGCCCCAGCAGCAGGCAGCATCTGCCATTAGCTCACAGCGGGGGTGGGGGAGGGAGTGTTTACTGGCCTGTTACCATAGCAGAGGCAGCGGCTCCTATGCTGTTTTGTCAATGCGGCAACGGTTGCTTAACAAAGCTGCTCTGCTGTTACGTCACCACTGGCAACACGTGTTACCGCGTCGTGTGGAGTGCATAATCCTCAACAGTCATCTCTGTGAGCATCAACATCCCACAGATTAAAGATATTAGTTGGAAGGTGATAGAGAGAGAGTGGGAGATGAAGATAAACTGAAGTAGGCTACTTTCTTCGTGACAATTGCCATGCATACTCATACATATAAAGTACAATTGTGAACATGATGACTGGCAGAACTTATATAATAAACAGCATGCTTACCCTTCAATATCAACTACAGGGAGCTGATTAGAACCTTCCTTCCTCATTAAATCAACAGCTTCTTGGCAAGTGACAGATGGTATCACTGAAAGCGGAGCTACTAAGTTGAGACAAGAAACCTGCAACTTGCTCCACCTGCAACATACGAGTGCAGAAACTACTACTGAATTTTGGCAAAAGTAAAATATTACAACATCACACACTTATTTTCATTGGCATCAACAAATATTCCATTTTAAGTTATGTGGGTATTTTTCTCACTGTGGTTTATGGCAGTCTACTTGTGGGTGGGATAATAGGAATGGTTTCAAGAACAATCCTTGTCTGGAGAGAAGAACACAATATCAGGAAGAGAATTATTAAAATAAAGCCAGCTGAAAAAATAAAAACTATCTCACAATATCTGCCTCTGAGTTGTATCACTTCCAATCATTCCAACTTCACTGACACTCTGAAAACACAAAATGTGAAAATTGGGAAACTTTTACATCTGATTCCTCTACTTAACCTGATTTTATTACTGGAATTCTTTTTCAATTTTTATTATATATTTTTAACTGAGGACAAGTTGAGCTATTTTCATATTATTCTAAACTCTGTATATATCATATTGCAGGTTCCAAAATGTTGCATCTTTAATAAATCCTAGATAATGGATAACATCCAGCATAACAGTAATAATAAAAAATAAATAAAACTTTTGAGTCTTTGTGTCAATGTGCTGCTTATGTTTGGGAACTTAGACTTAGGAATAATATTGTCACATCAATCCCACTTCTGACACCATTTGTCACGTATCCTGGTAACGCAACAAGAAATTAATGGGCTCCGGATTAGATGAAGCTATTTATTGGATAGGCTGTTATAATTACAATTACAGTTACTCAGAAATGACGTTTTCCATGCAATGCAACCTGACTAGTCCCTTGTCTCCTGGTTGTGAGTTGGTTTCTTCTGCTCTCAGCTCTGCTCCTTTCACCTCTGTTCTGTTCCCTGCTGTTCTCCTCCGTTCTGTCTTCCGCTCCATTCTGGTCTGTTCTGACAGTTGGACACCTTGTTCAAGGGTTCTGTTTCGCGTGTTCCATGCATATGCATGAACATTCGGCTAGCAAAATGGACAATTCCTTGTCCAGTTCCACTTTTTCGGCTTTTAGGCAGTGTTTACAGAGTGCTGCTCAGCAATGGATATTCTGGATTTCAGGCAGCACAACACATTGCTTCCTCCTTAAGGCTGATTATCCCGTACAGCCTAATGGTGTTTTAATTCTTTTCTCCTGAGGGTTCCTCATCATGATGTGTGTGTGTGTCTCTCTCTCTCTCTCAATCCAGTGGTTTTCCTACAGATCTTGTTTGATTCATTCTTTTCCAGTTGTGGCTGCTGTCTTCTGCTCCATCCTCCAATACTGTTGGTGGCTTTCCTTCCTTTCCTCAGATGAAGCAGCTCCTTATGCCCTTGCCGCATTCCAGTTTCGGCTGTCTCCACCCAAACGTCCGTCCTTTCTGGATTTCTTGTATAACATTGGTCCTGCTACAATTTTTTCTGGATATGTTCCTCTTGTGCCATGCCATTCTGGCACGGCGGGTCATCTTCCTGCAGGAGACGTCAATTTTGTCCGGGATCCACAATATCCCCGAGTCCTTTCCATCAGCTGACCATGGAGCCTTGCAGCTGGATTTTGGTCCCTACACCGCTTCCTCAGTCCTCCAACTGGCATAACTGTGGCTTCTTCCTTAGGGACCTTTTGTTTTGCTGCCTCAGGTTCCATGTTCACTGAGGCTGGCCCCTCCCATTCCAGATGTGCCTCTGTCTTTCTTTGGCAGGCCATCGTTTCTTCTCAGCCATCCTTCAACCCAGACCAGATGAAGTGGATGTCTTCTCTTTATTTCGTATAGTTTTCGCATCCAGTTTTCTCTGGTTGGCCTCTGTGCAGTATTTCCCATTGTTACTCGATGACAATTTCTTACTACGGTTTGTCACTGTGGGAACTCCAGAGTTTCCACCTATTCATTGCTGTGGAAGTGTGCATTTCAATTGTAGCGGTTGTCGCGGTGATGGACGTAGGATAACGTGTCAGAATATTTTATGTACAAGTAGTGTGTCACCTGTACACTTGATTCATATGCGCAAATTAAATACATTTTGAAAATTCTTAGAAATTTTTCAAGTAACTCCTTGGAGTTGAGCCCTTCTTGAGAAGGTGCCACTTGTGCAGCTATTCAAGAAATTCCCAATAATTTATGGAACCCAAAGGTTCATTACCATACAACCTCTTTACTATATCCGTCACAACACAACTAATATCAAGATCAGACCATTCTCGACCCTGCTACATGTTTCAGCTATTGATAGCCATCATCAGACAAACACATGATTTACACACATATACACACCACTGAACCGCAGCACCAACAAAACTGGATACAATATTATTAAAATATATAAAAAAACGCTTGACGCAAAAAAAATACAATAATCAAGTTATATAAAACAGAAGTATTATATAAAATAAGAATAAAATTCTTTTGGTGTTTTTACATCAACGTGTCAGTCGTTGGTTTGTGATTTGTTTTTTGTTTCGTTCCCACGGACAAGTTGGAACATTCATACTTATGGGTATATAAAATTGTGTATGAGACCCATAATGTAGATGTAGTAAAGTAAATTATAATATTAGTCAGTGCCTCATCTCACAAAGTATTGTCCATACTGTAGGGAATGTAAACAAAAAAAAAAGAGAGAGAGAGAGAGAGAAAAAAGAAAAAGTTCATTACCATATTCACAAGAGCCCTTCACTGGTCCTTATCCTTAGCCAGATCAATGTAGTCCATACTACCTCATCCTATCTATCTAAGATCCATTTTAATATTATGCACCCACCTACATCTTGGTCTTCCTAGTGGTCCCTTTCCTTCTGGCTTTCCTACCAATATACTGTAAGCAATCTTCTCCCCATTCATGCTACATGCCCTTCTCATCTTGTAATCCTTGAATTGATCCCTTTGTGACATTTCATACCAAAAATTATTTTTTTATAGTGAGGAGCTGTTAGTCCCACATCATACCACCAAGCTAGAGGACCATCCCTTGTGGGCTGTCTGTGACCGTTTATTCAATACTGTCATGTGCCTGGAGTTCCATGACTATAATAGTGGGTTCTGGATTGTATGATTGAATTTACTGACACCTTCTTTTACAATCACTCTCAATTACAATCAATTATAACAGCTCACAATCAATCCATTGCTGAGGACTCACGCCATTCCTTACTGTCCTGAAACTGTCTTCTCTTCTACTGCGAACTGATTTGGTGCTAATTTTCAAACTGGTCACCTCTTCAGCTTCCATTATCTGCTGGTTAACAGTCCACAACTGAACACTCAACTCAGTTGAAACTACTGAACTTTGAACTCTCTTATGAATGATGAATGCCACATGACTCACTTACAAATCACTAAGGATGAATGACAAATAAATTACATATCCCCACTTTATAAATTCAGGGAGGGCTGAACATATAAGCCACCACTCCCAACAGTTCCTCTACTATTCTGTGTTTATCAGTTGCTGTGGAAACGTGAATTTCATAGTAATGGTCTGGTTTTCATGAGTTTACAACTCTCAGTCTTCATATTCATTGAGAATGTGTTCCATAACCAGATGGTTTCCTAGAATCAATCTCTCCATGGCAATATATTTGACAATTTATTTCCTACATGTCATAATACATTCACAGCTAACCTCCATATCTGGAGGCTGTCACCTGCATCTGCAACCTGAAGACACACTATGCAATGGTGACAAGGGAACCACTAACACAGAATTTTTTTTAGTAATCCTTACTCAATTTAGAGCATGGATTTATTACATTATCACGTATCCTGGTAATGTGACAATTAATTAATGGGCTCCAGATTAACCTTTAACGACCGAAAGTCCGGTATACCGGACGGTACCTGTGACCTCGAAGATGCCGAAAGTCCAGTATACTGGACGCAAGACACGTGCTCACTTTAGAAGTGCTGACGGTTAGACCTTGAGTTTGAAACCAAAACAAACCGACGCAAGTACAAGTCAGAGGTCCAGTAGTTGGCTCTGAACAATAAAACCCTTCATCATGGCACTGGGTTCGATTTCGTTTACATGTAGGTAAGACTGTTTGTGACTTGGTCAGCCAAACAGAGTGGAAGCTTCTTCACAGAAAAGCTGACCCAACATTCCTCTGTGCGGGCAGATCACTGCTTCTGTAGCTCTCAAGGAAGTGTGACGTGTTTAGTGAGTGTCTGAATTATCAGCTTGTGAGTCAGTGGCGGA
>NW_019737436.1:83702-112254 GCF_002891405.2 Cryptotermes secundus
GCGCTGAAGCAAACTCTGCCTTTCCGCGCTCCCGCACGCAGTATCTATAGTAGCGTAAACTTACACGACGCAACGAGTTGAAACTCGTGTACAGTCTGACCAAACATTTTGGTGTATAGTGTCAATGTATTTTGGATATAATGTCTCAAGTTTGAAGAAAAAATTATGGGTAAGTCTTTTGGAATTTCATAACACATATAATAGAGAGTATATTTTGAATTTCATGACATAACAATCACAGTTAATTTTTATTTGTGAAAATTGCCATAGATATATTGTAGGAAATTTCATTCTCTTTCAGGCGGTTTTTAGTTCGTATTTCTAAGCTGCATAGAACGGAAAATATGTAGTTTTTTCTGAAAGTCTACAATATTAAAAGGGCAACGTCAATTTAACTCCGGCAGCAGCGAAGTCGTGGGGGGTTTAAATGCCGACTCTTAAAGGTTAAATGAATCTATTTATTAGGCAACCAAGAGGTGGAACTATAATTAGTTTTAACACGATCTTACTGTAACTTAACACTTTGTAACTATGAACAATGATGACTAAAGGCTTCACTTCTGACTTCTTCTGACTTCTTGGCCTGTAGTCTCCTGGACTCTGCTTAACTCTGCTTAGCTTCTGCTATTCTGGACGGTTGACTGTCTGGTGTTCTGTTATCTACGCTAGTTGGTCTAGATATCACCTCCTTCAACAGTCGGATTGTCTAGAAATCAGCTCCAACAGTAGGGTTATTGCGTTTCCTAGCTGTTACTGTTTTTGAACAGTTCATTGCCATGTGAACAACCTCTACCTATCCATTGCAAAAGAAACATTCTTCTATGCATTATCTAGGAATCAGCATCTCTCTATGCAATTCATTTTTTCTGCCATCGAATTCGTTGCTGTGGAAACGTGATTACTGAGTTGTTGTATAGCAACCAGCGCCTGGCTCTGCCTCCACTATTGTGGCTTTCAGGCGTCATGTCACTTTAAAATATTTTCCCCCTTTTCTTCACTACAAACAACTAAAATATTCCTCAAATAATGACCCTTCTTTCCAACTGAATGTGCATAATAAACATTATAATACTAACAACATAATCATTTGTTGGATTTATTTTGTTGGTTATTTCATTACACCATCAGTAGATAGATATATAGTGCAGAATGGTAGGATCACAGATCAATGGGATAGGATACAGAAGGATGTACTCATGCCCTAATCGAAATACTAACCTGGGTTTGATTGGAGAGACTGTGGAAAACCCTAAAACCTCAGCTAGGATAGCCAATGTCTCAGAGAATATCTGAACCAAGACACTCCTGGATGCAAATCAATAGCAGTTCTCATGGTTAAATATTCAGTTATCCCATAACTTAATTATTTCCTTTGCAAATCTTCTTAAATGGAAGAAGTTCAGAAAGATCAAACTACCATAAAAGCAAACAATAGGGAAAAATGATAATTGGCAAAGTCTGAAGGCTTAAAGGTAAAGCTATCCCTATAACAGGCTGTGGAGGCCCACAGGATTGTGAGACACTGAGGCTCCCTTATTTTCTAGACAACTGGCTCATGGATGGTGATGAGATTGTCAGCATTATATGCCAGCAGCCCATTACCCCCAGGAAGATTCCTGTTACTGATTTCTGTTGGAGGCTGAATCGACCCCAAGGCCATAGTGCAGCTGGAAGGATCAAGTCAACTGAAAAATCCAACGACACTGGGAATCATACCCTCAACTTTCAGGCTTGTAGCATAGTGCCTCAACAAAGTACACTGCTGTGCCTAGACATTTTATATCTTTATCAATGAAAGTTATTACCAGAGATTATTCAGGTCAGTATCTTCAATGAAGTCACGTTCCATCATCCAGTGATCACTGAGGAACTTGGTCATGTAGTTACGCAATCCATCAGGCAGAATTACAACACAACACTGTCCTTCTTGCAGGCTAGCTGCCATCTTCAAGGCCACTGACACAGTAGCACCACTGCTCCCACCTATATGGTTAACAAACCCTCATTCAGTATCAATGCTTTAAAACATATGAAAGGACACTTTGGATTAAATATATTGCAAGCTAACAATTATGGTTATATTGTGAAATGGCGGCTGAAGTTCAGAATAGAGGAATGAGAGATGCAGCAATTGACAGACAATAGTGCAGAAAATATATTTCTGCAGCAACCAATCAACATGCAACAATACAGGAACTGTTAGGAGCGGTGTTTTCTGTGTGGTTTGTGCATAGGCTATTCAGCGAGGACCAACAGGAAACGTTTCTCAGTCCGGGGTCAGAGTCGGCAGTTTGTATTCACAAGTTGCAAGTATGCAGTGGCAGCTCATGGTTGGCCACAAAGAAACTCAATAGTTAGCAGCTGCTACCTAGCAATGATAGTGATGACAGAAAAACTAGCAGAAGACTTTGTATGTGCTATAGTTATAGTGATTTGTAAAGCTGTAAATTAGTGATGATATAACCATTTGTAGTTATAAATTATAAGTGTTCAATAAATTAAATTATCAGTCCAAACCTTGTATCTAGTTAATAAAATGTGACAATATGTTAATGGTACTATTAGGTTTATGACATGAGCTAGGATGGCGTAGTCAGTACAGTGACTGGCTACGGGCTGGACGACCAAAGAGTCAGAGTTCAAGTCCCTGTAGGGTCAACAATTTTCTCTTCTCCACAGCATCCAGACCGGCTCTGAGGCCCAGTCTCCTACCCGATGGATATCTGAGACTCTTTCCCCAGGGGTAAAGTGGCAGGGGCATAAGCTGACCACTCACCTCCAACTAGTACAGGTACTTGTGGAAATGTTCCAGCGTCCTCACTATGGCAAGTAGTTCTGGTCAGGTAACACAGTAGTTTCTCTCTGCTTTGTTTAGCATCATGCTGAAGTAAGCTATAGCACGCTCCTGCCCATCCTGTATTTGAGAGAGTACACCTCCAATTCTGACATTATGTGCATCTGTGTCCACGATGAACTTCTCTCCTGGCTGTGGGTAGGCAAGAATAGGTGCAGCACATAGGGCTCCCTTTAGTGTTTGGAAAGCGGCCTCCACCTCTGGAGTCCACTGGAAGGCCTGTTTCTCTTCTGTTAGTCTAGTTAGCGGTTTTGTAATGTTGGAAAACCCTGAGATAAATCACCTGTAATTTGTGCATAGTCCCAGAAAGCTTCTAATTTCATGTTTATCCTTTGGGGTTGGCCATTCTCGCACTGCTTTCAATTTTTCCAGGTCGGTGGATATACCTTCTGGTGATACAATATGCCTGAGGTACCAGACTTCTTTCTGCAAAAGTTGACACTTTTCCAGGTCAAGTTTCAGATGGGCTCCTCTGAACCTCTCAAACACTTTCCGTAAGTTGAGCATGTGCTCTTGGAATGCAGAACCTATTACGATCACGTTGTCCAAATACACAAGGCATGAATCGTACGTGAGACCTTGTAGGACTGTCTCCATTAGGCTCTCAAAGGTTGCCGGAGCATTGCAGAGGCCAAAGGGCATGACTGTGAACTGCCATAACGCTTGACCTGTCAAAAATGCTGTTTTTTCTTTGTCATCTGGGTGTATATGACTTGCCAATAGCCACTCTTTGGATCTGGCCAGCGTATCCAGGGTGTCATCAATCCAGGGTAGTGGAAAGCAATCCTTCTTGGTGACGTCATTCAGCTTCCTGTAGTTCACACAGAAACATAGTTCCCCATTCTTTTCCTAACCAAATGACCGGGAATGACCAAGGGCTGTCCAATTCTTCTATAACCCCCTGTTCTCACATGCTGTCAAGCATTTCTTTTACTTCTGCTTGTTTTGCCAGGGGTACTCTCCTCGGTGGCTGTCGAATTGGTTGGGCATCTCCTGTGTCTATGCGGTGATATACTTTGTTTTTCCTCCCATAATCTTCGTTGTCCCTCACAAAGATATCCGCCTACTTGGCCACGAGTTCCTCTAACTCTTGAAAAACTCTGATGGTTAGATGTGGCTTGGCTGCTGTGGTCACATCCGCTAATTTCGGTTTTACGCCTGGTGCTGGTGGCTGCCCTATATCGGGTGAAGTCAACAGTGTTACTGGCTCACAGTGCACCAGAGGAGATCCTCTCCTGAGCTTTTGGTCCCTGTGGGTAGCATTCATGACCCTCACTGGTACTTCCTGACAGTCCTGAACTAGGGTCCTGGCTACATAAATTCCATCAGGCAGATGGGCCTGCGGGCTTGGTTCTACTAGACCATTTTCTACTCCCAGATAATTCTCCATTTTAGCCATCACTATTCTCTCGTTCTGTGGGGGTATCACATGGTCCTTTGCTACTACTAAGCTAGGATGGGGTCCTGCCCCTGGACTCCATAACAATACTACTTCTTCCACCAGATGCAGAGTTTGGTGCCCTATGTCCACAGATGCATCATAGGCATGTAGTACATCCAGTCCCAATATGAGCTCATGGGTGACAGTCATGATGGAAACCCACACTGTTAGTGGTCGGTGCCCCAGGGTAAGGGTCAACAGAACTTCTTTCAGGATGGGTAGGGATCCTCCAGACATGGTCTGCAGCGTGAAATGTGGATTTGGCTGTCTTTCAGGCCATCCAGCAGCGATATCCGGTCTTACTACTGTGACATATGCTCCAGTGTCCACCGTCGCCTGGCATGGCTTATCACCGACCCATCCCTGGGTGACCAGACTGGTGTTGGTTTTTTCTATGATGTGAGTGTGTAGTGTTGGGGGCCTTAGCGCATATGCCGGCATCCGCCCCTCACTGCCGACCCTTGCTCATTTCCCGCCAGTTGGTCATTTCTCCAGCTTGTTTCTCTGTTGTTACCGGGTCGCCACTCTGATCTCCCCAGCGATTCTCGCTTATTTCTTGGTGGTCTGTCTTTTCAGTCCCGGTGCTCTCTATTTCCAGTTTTAATTCCTCCAGGAAAATGCCAGGATAGTACTTCAGTAAATCATGATTGCTTCCTTCCAAACTCTTTACAATTCACTGTTCAATGATCATTCAACAATTTGATGCTACACAGTCTAAGAATTTGATAGTGCCATAAAATAAGCCACAGTGAAAATCTAAAATACAAATCTAGTGGCAAAAAGCCAAGTGTCAGAGTGTCAGAAAATACGTTTCCTCATACATTATGAAATGTACACCATATTAAAATGACATATGACTGATCAAAAGCTCCATTCATTACTGATATTATTCTTATGGTTGTTGTTGTCATCATATACTCAGTATGAAGGTACATATATTTTTTTTTACCATACAATGTCTGAAATGATTGTATTGTCATAATTTAGGGGTGAGTGACTATAGAGGGGTATGGATTAGATTTACTAATCAAATTATACACACCATTCAAAACTACAAATAATTACAGTGCCATCACTAATTTCCACACTTTACAAATCACTGCTGCAAACATCTAGTCTTCTCCAGCCTGCAGTGTCTGCAACAGCCGTTACCTAGCAAAGGCTTCTAACAGTGGAAATTCTTCAGGTTCCTGCACTCAGGTCCTCCCAGTCCAGCGAATAACCCACAAGTGAACTCTCTCAATTCCACTGAGCCAGCCCGGGGTCCTCCTTATGTAGCACTGGGGCGGACCCAACAGAACACACGACCCCCAGCAGTTCTTCTATTGTTTTCATATGCAGTAATAGCCCAGATATCATTGATATATTCATTAGTTTCCGTGGGAATGTGGTTACCAAGCCGTTGCTCAGAAACGGTTTTGTATATTTGCATATTGCATAGCAATGGCTGTACATGCTACAATGTTTACAGTTGTCTAAATGTCTAAATGACACATATTGCCTTGCTTTGTCTTTTGTCTTTGTACATGTGTACTTCTTTCCTTCTTTGCTCAGACTCTGGGCTGACAAGTAAGCATGTATATACATAAAGAACTGAATTGAATTAATATTATTGCTATTAATTTTATTTTCATGTCTTCTAGAGACATGAGGATCTTTCACATGCCATAAATCTACGATGCGGGACACACGGCTTAAAGTCCCTCCCGGAGGACTTGTTCCCTGAATTTTTTCGCCCTTAAAAATTCCCCAATATCCTCCAGGTTTGAACCCGCGTACCTTGAGTCATGAGGTGAGAACGTTACCCCTAGACTACGGAGGCAGCTAGAGGCCACTCTAACTCCTGATTTTTCAGTTTATTACCATCAGTGATAACAGCATGGTGCATGCATGAACTTGTGAGTTGGTAATGCTCCTATTACCATTTCAATCTAAATCCTGAAATGACATATGGTAGAAAAGCACAGCTATTCCTGCACAGTGAAGATGTACGGGGACTTGAGATACATATGCAGATAGTTCCACCAATCTTAACCTGGGACAGAGCTTCCCATACCCACTGTATAAGAGGTTAGGTGGACCTCAGAGCCAATTGCTTTACTGGCTGAGTCATCCCAGCCTCATTATATGGCAAATTCAGGCCACGCCATAGCTCAAGCAGTTAGTTGCTGGCTTCCCATCGCGGCGGCCTGGGTTCGATCCCGGGTCTGGTCAAGTGGGATATGTGGTGGGCAAAGTGGCGCTCAGGCAGGTTTTCTCCGAGTACTTCGGTTTCCCCTTCCAATCTTCATTCCACCAGTTGCTCCACAATCACCCTCACCTATCATCTGGGGCTGGTACAATAGGCCAGATGTGGCTGCAGTCCCACCCCACTAGCAATAAAAAAAATATGGCAATGCATCTCTAAAATGTGTAGAGGTTTGTGTGTGAGTATGTGTGAGATTGCTTGTAGATTATCAACTTCTAAATAAATTCACTAAACAAATAAATTTGCATGCAGTACATATAATTTATGTTAAAATATGTACTAAACAATCGGATTATCCAGTATATATCTCATACACTGTTCACAGGTTCTTTAACTATGCTATATCAACTGCAATAATTACTTAACCTGAGATCAGAAGATGCTTATGCATGGTGAAATTGAAAGCACTGTGAGGTAACACTGTGAAGCCTATTTTAAAATACTAATCAGATTATAGACCATGAAGATTTGACAGAATCTAGATGAACATGTGAGAACCAAAGTTAACAGTACTCTCATTAAATAGTGGAAATATGTATTTATTTGCAAAGTAAAATAAATTCAGAAACCAGAATTTACAGAGATATCAACAGAATATAAAAGTTTCAACGTTTATAAAAATGAATACAATGTAACAGAGATCCTGAAACAAAGAAAAACAATAATTTAAAAAGAACATTTGAAACCAATACTAACATTCTTGTATAAACCCAAGAGATGGACTCTTACATAAGAAGACAAAAGCAAAATCCAAGAAATGAATGTTAAATTTTTGAGGGAAAATCTAGAAGTGACAGACTAAGTAATGGAATTTTTAGGGAAGAAACTGGAATTCAGAATATGTTAACAGAATTAAAGGGAGGAACTGCAATGGTTTGACTGCATAAAAATAGATAGAGTAATGAAAATGAGAAGAGAATTAGAATTAAAACAAACCAGAGAGAGCTATGTTTCAGCCAGATGAGAGGAAATAACTGGAAAGGTGTCAAGAAGGAAAGGAAGAAAGAAGAGATTGGAGACTTTGTGTCTACTGATGCATAAAGGGCAACAAAATGATTCTAGAAGAAAAGAGAAAGGATTCTGATGGGAGGAATTAAGTGAAAGTAAAAGACAGTTACAGTCTAGGGGTCTCTTTTGAACCAGTCAGCCTCTGAACACATCTACATGAACTCTCATAATTTCCCTGATATATCAAAAAAATCTTAAGGTAAAAATTGGAGAAATAAAACTACATTAAAGAAGAAAACCTTACCACACAACAATCCTTCCTCTCTTATAAGTCTCCTTGCCATCAACAGAGATTCCTTGTCATTGGATTTTGCCCATACATCCACAACAGAACGATCTGAAACATTAAAATAAAGCTTTTGAATCATTACAGATGTTGTGTGAGAAGCTTGAAATGCACATCCAGAGATGGCTTTGAAAGAATAAAGTACTACATTTAGTGTTTGTAGATTTGAGGAAGCCTATAGATCTGATAGTGAAATTTATGGGAGGCCATAAGATAATACAGATTTAACAGAGTTAACAAAGTTAGTGAAATACCTCCACATAAACAGTAAGGTATGAGATGAAGCAGAGAGCCAACCAACATAAGATCCATGCACTATAAAAGAGTAAGATAAGGATGGAGCATGGTACCAACATTTTCTAAATTATGTTTACAAGTTACCCTGCATTACTGGATGAAAAAATATGACAGGACAGAAGCAGACGCTGCAGATAAGAATACATATTTTTTAGGCTTTACTGATGACCAGGTTATTACAGCCCAAGATAAAGATGTTCCTGCTTGCACAAGATATGAAAATGACCCTGTGAAAGAAGAATTTTCTTACCCGTTTATTAGTGACTGGTGCCACCTTCAAAATACTCTCCTTGTGAAGCTATGCACAGGAAATTGTTAGTAAAATAAATGGGCTGTTGGAGACGTGTGTAAGGAAAACACTTTATCCCAAAGTGTTTGAATGATGTGATTAGAGAAGAGGCTGAGGCAGATCACACATAAGAAAAATGACAGATATTGTATGGACAAGTTCATCAACACCAATTACCATACTGTGTGTTTGAATGAACCCAGAAGGGTGTCAAGAAGGGACAGACCATGACATATCTACAGGAGGAAATAAGAGATCTGAGGAAGATGCAGAAAACTGTGAGAGATGGAAATTAAATGCAAAAACTCTTGAAGGAAAGGGGGGGGGTTAAAAATTACTATTTTCACTGCACTAAGACTGTCAGGACATGAACTGAGAAAACCCAGTGTGTTTGTCAATTGTCTATCAATCAAAATGTTCAAACTTTCATTCATTGGTCTTCAAAAGGTTATACTAATATTTTGTGATCTTTCTAACACTCACCCAGTACTGTTGGTACAAAATCGTATCCGATCCCTTCCACCTCATAGAATGAGACATCTGTTTTATTAAGCTCCTCTGGCTGAGCAAGAATGGAGCCTTCAGGGTCGACACCCACAATCTTGCAGCTGGGGCAATTTTCTTTCATTTTACGACCAAGACCAGTGATGGTGCCACCTGTACCAGCAGCACATACCAGCATATCCACGTGGTTATTACACTGCATCAGGATTTCCTCAGCTGTTGAGTCATAATGAGCCAAGGGGTTGCCCTCATTACGATACTGAACAGACAAGGTCATGAACTGACAGGAACATTCTCATTGCAGCAGCATAAAGACATTCTCAATCAATTTATACCTTGGCATAAGTAACATGTGTTTTGATTCTTGATTTTTAATTGAAGTGCCTCAGTGCCTCCCTTACTTTACATACATCCCAATTCCTTGACCTGGTAGTTGTGCCCTGGGCTGTGACCTATTACAATATCCAGTCACATGCAGCTCCCTGTGGGGAGGGAAGTTTAAAGAGTTTCCACCTTGCTAACTGTACCTGTTATATTGGTAACATAACTACTACCAACCCCTGACCAAACATCTCTAACTCATCTCCACCTGGATGAAGAAACCGAAATCCTGCACATCTGTCAAACATCCTCTCTCTTCAGCTGGTTTACATGGGTAGGAAAACCAGATTACAGAAAACATATGGCTACCATATATTGTGCATTACCATTGCTAAATATGGCACCACTTTATTGTCTACTTAAAATATTTATAATATACACAGAAGCACTGCTATGTATATCAGTCCCTCTATAACAACAAAATTATAAATAAATAATTGGAGACACCAGTGTTATTGATGAAATCAATATTTATTCACTAAGTTACTAACTACATGTTTCGACCACATACGGTCATCATCTGGCATTTAAAATGCTAAAAATGTTGACAACATACATCATTGGATTGCTAACCAATGAATCCATTCTTACTAATCTCATCTTACACAAAACAAATCCTCAAAATATGACATAGTGAATTATAATTGAATTAAAATTAATGTAGGTAAGTCTATTTCTACTGTTATTATATTGTGACATGTTGACCCCTACCTCCCCAGCTGCACGTAGCGGTAACGTAGTGCTCGCGTAATAGGCGAGTAATCACCCCGCAACTCTCCCTCGGTGACGTCACCACTGTTGACTCGCTTTGCATAGCTTGAAGGTTGCGGGGACTCGGCTAACGTCGGCTCCGCTCGTGACGTCACCGCGGGGAGAGTTGCGGTTTGATGACTCGCCTATTACGCGAGCGCTACGTTACCACTACATGCAGCTGGGGAGGTAGGGGTCAACATGTCACAATATTATGAATTAAAATGGTATTTTAGTCTACATTGCTGGAATGGGGGGTAGGGAGGAGGAGGTAGGAAGGGTGGTGTGCACAGAGTAGATATTGTATGAATATAGTGGGGGGGGGCAGGGTAGTACAAGTTCCAAGTTCTGTAGCAGTGGCTTTCTGCCGACTGTGACTCCCAAAAATCAACATGGTTTGACCCACTTACTGCCATCTCATAAGAAATAATTCTGCATGACAACCATTTCACAATAGCCTTGACCCATTTTGCCATAAATTTATTAACTATTCTGCCATCCTAGTCCTACAAGTACATCACCATGTTGCCAGATGTATCTTGCTTATGTTATGTCTTCTTTTCCAATTTACTAACTAAAAATTCGTTGCATCAAAATCACAGTGCCGCATAGCATTAATCATTTCACAACTGTATTAAAACAGGCTGTCATCATAGGTTTTACCCAATTATTTCACAGAAATTAAGGGTTGTTTTATAATGTGTACTATTTTTTATTAATATTGTAACTTGGAATTTTTAGTCTAAAGGGTGAAAGAAGTACTGCCCCATATGTCATACCATCTAAGAAACCATCGAGAAGTTCATTAACTTTCAAAGAGGTAGCAGAAGACAGGGAGAAACCACTAACTCTTTTCAGCACTAAGGCTGCTCGAGGTTTAATGATGCAGCTGAAAAATATGCAAATCTCCATATAATGTCAGTGAATATGAATATCACACACAGCCTTCTGGAACGTGACAGTGTAGTTTAACATACTGATACCAACATTTTGAAAAATTTTCAGTTTGCATCATCAGAATAGAAGCTGGAGAAAATATAGTTCTCAAAGTGTTTTTACTAATATAACAATATAACTATATAAAGTAATATAACTGTGATTTTCTTAGTTCATATGTTACAGGTGGTAGTGAAGCCATACTCAATGAGACTGGCCGAACCACGGCTCTCTTTGGTGGGGACACATCATGGACCAGGGACGTGTTGGGACACAGCTTTGGGACACCTCCTCATGATCTCACTGGGTAACGACAGTCTCGGGGTCTGGATCAGTATAACCTATGGGGTCTGGCAGCTAAGTTCCCATAAAGGGCAATGGCTTCATGACCGGAGCCTCCCACGCGGCAGCATAATGACTCTTGGGTACCACTATGGTGTACCCAGGATGAATGCGGGAGAGCACTCATATGGGGGTAGCTTCAGCTATTTGAGTTGTCTCCCTAGAGTACCAATAAGATGCTGCAAGCCTTAGGGCTCAACAATTAAAATGGTTTGACCAATCCATGTGGAGGGGTGGGAATGGGGGAGCTCGTAAGCAACCCCCAGGGGCGACACTCTCATGCAGGTTGCCCTGGTCACAACCTCATGACTAACTGGTGTCACATTCCCATTTACCATCTGGGATAACCCTCTCCCCCTGAACAGGCACTCTTGGTCCTGGAGGCTTGTGAGGGTTGCATTCACTACAGGACCAAACCACCTAAGCCAAGGTTTGAGGCATCATGCTGAGGGCTGCATGGCACTGGGGTGGTATTTAGCCAGTGTCTTGAATGATCCTCTAGGGGCACCAGGCAGCACCCTATTATATTTATGCCTTCCACCTGTATGGGGCACTGTGGGTGGGGACCTTTTAAATCCCCATGACTCGTCAGACCAAAATGAAAGGAACCAAACTAAAAACTGGTCATAAGGACCTTAAACTGAAGAGGGACCCCCTTCCAAGGGGATCCCTATGAGAATTGCTTCAGTAGGGCTGGAAGCTCTGGTGAACCACTAAGGGACTCAGGTGCAACCAGTGAACCTGCTGTTGAACTTTCAGCCAAAGTCAGGGACAAACCAGTGGTTCGAATTCTACCTGAAGTAAAACCAAAAACTCCTCTCTTGGGAGTTTACCTAAAGGTAAATCTGGAGACCATCTCGCAAAATATACGAACAATAAAGGATGTTGATCGGTCCGTTGACCAGTTGCAACAGGCTATTACCTTGTCCTTTTATTGGAATTGTCTGGCTAGGACCACTCGCGAACCAAGGAGAATGACTTGGTGGAGTAAACAGCTGAGTGGGCTTAGAACCAAAATGAGAAGGTTGTTTACTACAGCTAAAAGGGGACACCTACAAGGAAGCCCTTACCTGTTACAACAAAGATATAAGGGAAGCCAAGCGATCCTCATGGAGGAGGCACTGTCTGGAGATCAATGATGTACCAGGCAGTGCCAGACTCATGAGGTTCATGGCAAAACAGGCAACCAATAAAGTCAGCACGATTAAGCTGCCTAATGGGCAGTATACTCTAACAGGAAGGGAGGCACTGAACGAATTACTCAGGGTTCACTTTCCTGATTCAAAACTGATTGATAATTTGGACGATGGACAGGGTCAGCAGAACCTGGGCACTTGCTAAAGCAGGACGAACAGGGCAGGCTGGAACCTGGCAAAAGTCATAATTAACCAATCAAAAATCAGATGGGCACTGAATACCTTTAGACCATTTAAGTCAGTGGGAACAAATGGAATTGTACCGGCACTTTTGCAGCATGACGCTTAGTTCCACACCTATGCCGCATATATACAGCCTGCATGGCATATGGTTTTATCCCATGGCCTGGAGGCAAGTTAAGGTGATGTTTATCCCAAAGCCCAGGAACCCTTATTACACCGAGGCTAAGGCTTATCATCCTATCAGCCTGTTGTCTTTCCTGTTGAAAACGATGGAGAAAATAGTGGATAGGCATATCACGGATGGGGCGTTGAGGACATATCCTCTACACCGAAACCAGCATGCCTACCAAACAGGTAAATCTACCGAAACCGCACTACACCATGTGGTAACATGCATAGAAAGTGCGATTGAACACAAGGACATTGCCTTAGGAGCATTCCTTGATATAGCGGGAGCTTTCAATAGACCCTCATTCGATATAATCAAACAGGCCACTGGAAAGCATAGCACAGAGCCTACAATATGCAGGTGGATCAGTGCCATGCTGGAAAGCAGAACCATAGTTGCCACATTATTAGGAGAAACCCTGGGGGCATCCATGTCTAGGGGGTGTCCACAGGGGGGGGGGTGCTCTCACCTCTCATACAAGGACCCTCTACTAAAAGAGCGAAGGAACTGTTGAAGTTAAACAGGAACCAGCTACAATGGATGGTGGGACTACTTACAGGACACCGTCACCTTAAAGGACACCTCTTCAAACTGGGACTAAGTGATAGTCCCACTTGTGAGAGGTGTTAGGAAGAAACAGCCACACATATCCTGTGTGAATGTGAGGCCACAGTTTATTTAAGATTATGTTAACTCGGGTCAATACTTTATGGAACCAAGTGACCATTTCGATGGCCCCACATATAAAATCCTATGCTTCATTTGAAGCGCAGGATTGCTGAGAAGATAATCAAAAGGGGAAGCAAAATAGACCACTGAAGGTTGCAGTGCAAGGGCCGAGAAGGCCCACCCCTTATATTGTTCCGTTCCGTTCGTTCATACTACTATAACAAAGAACATGGTCTAATACCTCAGAAGATAACAATCTTAATCATCAAACGGGATGGAAAGATAAATTAATGGTGGAAAATGAGAAGTGTATAGGATGTTGGATAGTACTTATTGTCACATAGTTTGTGTGACTATAAACAGAGTTTGGATTGGTGAATAGATTTATTGACCACTTAGGGATCGTAACTACAATAACTATAACACTACTGCCGATTTCTACACTTTGCACATCACTACATGCACTCCAGCCTGCAGTGTCTTCTCTACACATTTCCTGGTAATGGATTTTAACAGTGGAGACTCTGCTCAAATTCTCTCTTTACACAGTCCTGTACAGAGTTGACGTGGTAGCCCCAAGTGTCCTCATAACTCCTTGGCAAGGACTACTCAGAAACACCCCATTTCCAACAGTAACTCCAGTGTTTTGGAATGAGTCATTGCTATGGGAATGTGTTCAGTGAGCCATTGTCTGGGAACACCTCTGGTATCTTTGCCTATCTTGCAGTTTTCACTCTCTATGCTACAATACTGGGAATACCCCAGCATTAAACTGTATGGACTGAGAAGAATCACCAAAAAACCTCTGTTAGGACAGCTTTTCATCAGGTAATTTTAAAAGGAAGTGCCTCAATTACCAAGTCACATATGTTGATCCTATGCTGACTTGAATGGTGTATTACCTGATCTAAGATGACAGAATTTGGGATCTCCTTGTTGAGGCGCTGTGCAACCATGATAAGTCCTTCAGGAGAATCAAAGGAAGCTGAGGTGGGTGTGCGAACTATCTCAGCTCCAAGGGCTCGCATCACATTTACTTTCTCATTGGACATCTTCTCTGGCATGACCATGATGCAACGGTACCCTTTCACAGCAGCAGCCATTGCCAAACCCAGACCTGACATTAAAACAAGCGAAAATATCACAAATTGTCAATGAATAATCCGTCGAGTGTAACAACGTTCTTAGGTCACTTATTTATTTCACTCGCCTTACATGTTTCGGTTCAAAAGGACCATCATCAGAGGCACGTTACAAACACATGAAACCACTGGCGTTGTATTGTACACAGTATGTAAGCTGCGTGATCTGCTAGAGATGTCGGAGTGTAAAAGCACAACACTTTCTAGTAACGTTGAATGCATGTACACCTCTTGCATTCCATCCAAAGAATGCTCTCAAATTGAGCCGTCAATGTTAAAATATTTAAAAGCTTAAAACATTTGAAATAAAATTTGGCTCCTTCTTGTTGATTCGTCCCGGTGATGGGAATCGTCAACTTGAGGTTGTGTATGCTTTTGGTCGGATGTGTCTTACGCGTTGTGTGTTGTGTACTGCAGTACACAACCAACGCGTGTGTGACAGACCCTTGATAAACAGTTGGTTGCCAAGTTACGCAACAGTGGAAACGAGGTTACACAACAGTAAGGAAAGCAGTGTTTGTCCATTCCCAGCCGAGCCGAAGCTCACTGGTTGCTATGCAGCATTGCCCAGCAACGCCTTTGTAAACACGGCGTCATGCAAGAGGGGAGCCTGTGCAGCGACTGTTGCTAGGCAATCGGTAAACATGACGTCACGCAACAGTGAAAGCTATCATGTAACCGTTTTTTGTGTTGTCAGTGCAGAAGCTACATAACAGGAATATTCATCATTGAGAGAGCGTAACCAGTCAATTGCAGTCTAGCATTCGCAGGAATGAGTTGAAGTCCATTGTTATTGAGTTGTATCGAGTGAATGGAAATGACTACAGGAGAAGTATTTGTGATACTGCTGATGGCAGTAGTTGTGAAACTGTAAACTGTGTAAATGTAAGCGCAAATGTGCAATAAATTCACTAGATCCAAAACGGCGTGAAGTTATTTGTCATGTAACATACCCAACAGGTGACATTATTTTTGACATTGTCTGTCATCTGTGGTATATTTGATATACACAGCATTTTTTTTAAACTGGCTCTGTCTCTGTCATCAGGTGTAAAGGGAAAGGATCCAACTAAGTTGGGCTAATTAAACAGTGTCTAGATTGCTGTCCAATGACTGAGGAACCTGCTGACTCCATCTTCATGGTATAAGACATTTCCAAGTATTCTGATCACATTCACAGCAAATGAAGTATACCTGTGTTCCCTGAAGTGGGTTCAATCAAAACATCTCCAGGCTTCAAGATTCCTTTCTTTTCAGCATCTTCCACCATTCTGACTGCAATGCGGTCCTTCACACTTCCTCCAGGATTAAAGAACTCACATTTGACCACTGGAAACACAAGAAAAAAAAAACACAAGAATTATAACAGTCAAAGTGATTTGTTACAGCTGCATTCAGCCTCCATACTTAACACACACACACACACACACACACACAATGTTTCAGGAAATGTCTATACTCGTGCATTATGCAGGTACCTTCTCTTCAATTTAATTTATTTTTGTTCCTTGTAACTGAACCTGAAGCTTTTGAAAGCAATCCCAGTAGGCGTCTGAGCATTACACCATTAGTGGGAAGTGGAGGTATAACTTCATGTATTCTTAACCTCGATACTAGATACAGATAAGAGTGATCAGTTTCACATGTAGGGCACTTTATTCTCATTGAAAGGGTACCCAATGATTGGGAGGCTGGGTAGGCCCCACAGCTGGTCTGGATGCTGAGGAGAAGGAAAACATCTCTGTGATGAAAATGGCTGTTGTCAGTAGCTTCAATTAAATTTTGTAGACAAGTTTAGCTGAGCTGTGCAGTGCTGCTGGCTCACAGGAATTAGCTCATTAAGCTTGGTTGGACTATGGGGTGATCTAGTTCAACCAACCTCTTTTTTTCCTTTAGCTTGAAATTGAAAGTAATGTTGTTGAGAGCTCCCTTAGCTCTCTTTTTCTGCGTTCTGATGCTCCAACAAAAGCAGATGCAAGTTCTCCTTCAGACTTGTTGTGTTTGTAGTGAGAAATTGGAAATTGATGGTTTTGTTTGGGCTGGTTGCAGCATATGAGGGGAGGTCCGCTTTGGATGCTGTTGTATGGGTATGGGTGAGGTATGTACCACTGGAGCCAGTGATGACATGTTTGGGTTGTTATTTCTTTTCTGTTTTAGCAAATACACCATATCTGTCACATGCATGCTAAGATAAGTTTGTATTTTATATGAACAGAGCAGTACCTAAGGCAGCATACAAACAGTTTTCAGTATTATTATTATTATTATTATTATTATTATTATTATTATTATTATTGGAGGGGGTGGGTTTCCCCATGCACCGAAACTAATAGTCTATTGTGTGTCCCCCTTTGATATTCGCCCAGTCACCATGCCCTTCCAGTACTGGTGCTCGCTATCAGCCCCGTCCTGCCAGCGAGGTCGGCCACCTCTCTGGCAGTGGTCCCCGATACTTCCCCATCTACCGGAGCAATTGGAAACTACTTGGGAGGGAAACTTTGCCTAATTTTGTTCAGAGGTCTCCTAGAGACATGAGGATCTTTTACATGCCGTAAATCTAAGACACGGGACACACGGCTTAAAGTCCCTCCCGGAGGACTTGTTCCCTGAATTTTTCCGCCCTTAAAAATTCCACGACCTCAGCCGGGTTTGAACCCACGTACCTTGCGTCATGAGGTGGGAACGTTACCCCTAGACTACGGAGGCCGCTAACAGTTTTCAGTAACTGTTAACAAACAATACAAAGTGTCCTAGAAAATTAAAAGTGAAAATATCAGCTGACACTAAACATGAGTATTATTTCTGACACTGAATCATCTTCAGGTTCTTCACACTGTGCACAATGCCCAAAACAAGGCATGTTAGTTTACTGCTACACACCATTGTCAGAAATATTTGCATTTAGCTGTCAACTTACGCATCTCACACTTCAGGCCAAAAGACTTTGGAATGTTATTCAATCGAACCATAGGTGTACCTCCAACAGCAGAAAGTATGTTTGGCATAATCTCTACCACATCAAGCCTGAAATAAGAAATGACTTAATATCAATCAAGAACCAGTAAAACATTTTACTTTATTTTCAGAAATGGATTTCCCTTGCTTGAAGGATAACTTATGACATTTGTGATAAAATGTGTAATCATGCATGGAAAAGGGAACAGAAATTTATTACATATATATATATATACATTACATTCTGTAGATCCAAAGTAAGTCAGAATGACTGTAGGATGTGGAACAAGTTATACAAATACAAAAGCCATAAATACAGTACAACGGAGACACAAAAAATAAATACATCCGCATATATAAGTCAATACTGTTACCTTATGCTATGTACATAACCTTTTAACAGGACAAGCCATTTTTAGACAGTAGGAATTCATGAACAGAGTGTGTGTGTGTGTGTGTGTGTGTGTGTTTCAGGGCTCACTTAAATTGCGCCTTTCATTCATTAGACTTTTGAGACTAGATGGTATATTGTTGAAAATGTTAATACCAGAATAACATGCGCCTTTCTGAAAACATGTCAAGTTAGCAACCGGTCTATGGAGATGGTGCTTGTTTCTCGTGTTAACACTGTGTACATCCGAATTGGTCTGAAAACGTTCTTGGTTGTTTATAATGAAGCTTAATAATGAAAATATATTTTCAAATGGACGAGGTAAGATCTGCAATCTCTTAAATAGCCCTCTACAAGATTTTTGAGGTTTTACGCCCACCATGATTTTAACAACTTTCTTTTGTAATGTAAATACCTTTTTGCTGTCAGATGAGTTACCCCAAAATATTATTCCATACTTCATTATAGAGTGAAATAACTTCATGGCAAATTGATTCACATTCATCAGACTAAAAAGAACGGATCAGGAACACCACAAACATGCATCCAAGAGGTTCATGGTTTGAACATTAGCCATGTTACCAACTCTACCGGTTTTAGATTTTCCTCACCCTACCACAGGCATGTGCTTGGCTAGAACATCAAAACAGGTCATGACTGACTCCTTCAAAAGCCTTACTGCAAACCACTCACAGCTTCTTCCCAATATATTTCATGCTACAAGAAATCTGTAGTTGAAACATCATCATTAAAACTCAAGAATAAATCACAAAAATATATAAGAGTCATATCACAAGGGGCCGAACTCTCCCACAAAATGTTCATTTTATTACATAAATATGTGATCATGAGAAAACGTGTTTTGAGTGTGTGACACACAAATTCCAAGCTCTAAGCCTTCATCTTTGGAACACTGTAGTTCTGAGATGAAGTTCTCACATGTGTGAGGACATCTGGGATATGACTCCATGTAAAAATTAAAGCTATCCCTGTAACAGGCCATGGAGGCCCATAGGTTTGTGAGATGCTGAGGCTCCCACATTTTCTAGACAATCGGTTCACAGATGGCAATGAGGTTGTCAGCCTTAAGCACCAGCCCCCAGGAAGATTCCTGGTACTCATTTCTGTTACTGGCTGAGACGACCCCAGGGCCATAGTGTGGCTGGAAGGACTAGGTCGAAGTTCAAGAAATAGATATCAATATGTATCAACAAAAGTACATGGCATCAAGCCCCAGAGAACTGTCCTCTTGAAGTTGGCCAGTTAATGATGCTGTTAGTATTGAGACTATGTACTAATCTTGAGCTGTAATAAGGAAGCTTGTGAAATAAATCAAATTGCTGACATAGTATAATCTTCAGGCTTTTTTTGTAGTGTGATGAATTTACAACAGTGATAAACTATACTGCAGTCATGGAAAGAACATAGATTCTGTCAGAGGTTGCATGGAAGCATGTAAGTGCACTGTATGGTCAATATGCAGCTTGTAATGTCACAGATTATGGCACATATAATTATCAGTGCACTTACTCTACATGGTTAATGGAAGAAACTGTGCATATCCAAATTAAAAACATAACAGTTCATGGTGCCATATAATATCCGGTCAAGGCTTCCCATATTTTATCTGAAATGCTACAAACAATGTGAGACACCTGGATGACAACTGTAATTCTAAGTTGTGACTGTAACTAGGACAATCTCCACATCTGCATGAGAATGTATTCTCGACAGGATTCATGGAAGGTGAATAAATGAAATGAAATGAAAATGACATATAGAACGAGCCATTTGCACAGTCTGGGACACAAGCATACTGTTTCAAACACCCAAATACAATTTGAGGCACAAATCCACAATCTGAGACACAAGCATGTAATCTGAGAAAGGCACAAGCAGTTCTTTCACGGCTTGAAAGCAAAGCTACATGGTTGTAGATTGAGGAGGTCGTTAATGCCACAAGAGACACCGTACAGATTTTCTGCCAATATGTTTCAGCAGTGTTTTCGGCAGCCATATCAATGTTGGCAGGCTTGAATTGTGGCCAACGGCAACTATTTTGAGGACTGATGTGGATCTGTGTATGTGTATGTGAATACCTTGTAATATCATGTGATAAAACCAAACGACTGTACCACGTATGTACAATTTGACATACCTACATAAATTTGAGGCATCTTCACATACTTTCAGAGAGCTACATACACAGTTTAAAACACCTGTGTGCACTCTGATTAATGTGCATATTGTCTTAGATTCCCATATATTGTTTGAGAGAGTCTGTACAGTTGGATACATATTCATAAGGGGTGAATCAACCATGCACAATTTTGGACCCAATGAACAGTCTGAAACACTCATGTACAACGTGAGACACCCACAAGCTGCTGGAGATATTTACTTACAATTCAAAACATGCAAGTAAACCTTGTGACACAAATGCACAGTCTGTCATATCCACTTGCAGTTTGAGACATCAACATGCAATCCTAGATTCTGAATCATCTACAACCTCTCTTGAGAGACCTACACTCTCTTTAAGCCACTTATGTATGTTTGAATCACATGCATACTCTTTGAGGCTTCTGCATACTATTTGAGAACCATATGTAATGTTTGAAACAACCCCAAATTCTGAAACTACTAAAAGTTCAAGGTAACTACATAGTCTTGAGATACCTACATGAGTATGTGGCCTGAGAAAACTACTAGAAGTTCTCATATATACATACAGTCTGAGACATCTGCATGCAGCCTGGGACAGTTACATGCAGCCTGAGACACTTGCATGAAATCTGAGAGGCAATTTGAGATACAAATATAAATTTTATACATTTACATAAAGTTTGATATATCCACAAAATATTCGATACACCTAGATAATTATATTTCAGCATCCTGTTGCGCTGGTTAATGATTAAATTTGTAGGGATGGTCCTGAAGGTCCAACATCTTCTTCTGTTTTGTAATTTATTATGAAATGCTTCTTCTACATGTTTCAACATTATAAGGGCATCATCAGGTAATTGCCACACTTCACTGCTTTATGCAGTTCATCCTTCTAAAATTAAGTTAAAGCTAGTTCAAAATTATTATTCAGTTTCAACAAATTTAGTAAAAAAACTTGTCCTTTTGTTTATTGATACTTTTGTGTCTCCAGCACTCCATGGTTGCTTGGAATGTTTGCAGAGTCTTGGTTACAGCAACCATCCACGAAAAGCACAAAATACTATGTTGTACTGAATATAGACCTTGCCCACAACATAACTGTTCTACACCATAACAATACTTTGTGCACAGTCCAAGAAATCTATGTCTTAATTCTTTGCTTCTGAATGGCAGGCAGAAAGACAAAAGACTCTAACCTGAACAGTGACAAGCATTCCCTGAATTTGTTCTCTCTTCATTTAATCCAGAGTACAAGTTTCATTTGTTACCATCATTCCCAAATCGAAGGATCTACTAGCTACCCTTATGTTATGACTTTGAGATGGATTTTGTTGATGATATCAATAATATGACAGTAAGAATTATGATAATTGCAGGGATACATATAATTAACAAAAAACACAATTTAAAGAATTATTTTTAAGTATTAATACATGTACGAATGTTATTTCATGATTCATTTTTGTTGGCAACTGAATCGAGTCTGACATCTGTTGTCACACAGTAAAGATCATATTTGATGTCCATGCAATAAATCTGAGTTTGATTCAAAACGTTTTGTGCCCTCACTCTACTTTGATCTTCAAACGTTTGTCTTGGAAACGCACCTTACAGGAAACAAAACAGGACCCTATACGTTGCAACATCTGATGCCAAATTCCATTAAGCAAGAGGAGCTCTACTTAAGTTCACAAAATAATGGATCATCATGGTTCATAAGTGTCTATGGAATGAATCACCACCTTCAAAATATTGCAAATGACAATCAGGTCTCTTTTCTACAGACAAATGTGTCATGTCTTAGGGAACCATTGTGGAGTCACATGGCTGTGTGAAACAGCTCCATTTAAGTCAACATTTTGCTAAAGTGTGCAATAAACGCTCATGGAAAAGGAGTCTTATAGAAGCAATAGCGTATTAAAAGAGGTAAAATTGTCCTTGTGCTTAAATAATTAAGCACTATGACAAGAAGATACAGGAGGGAGTGAAGGTATAGCTCCACCATTCTTGAACTTGGCACTAGATGGAGCTGAGTGGTGAGCTTCACGCCCTGACGCTTTACCCCCTAGTACCCATTGGATATGAGTCTGGCTGGGTCCCACAGCCAGTCTGGACGCTGTGGAATAGAGTCAAATCTCTTGGCCCTTGCTGGGAATAGAATCCCGGTCGTCCCATCACTTATAGAAGACATCGAGAGAGCTATCCCAGCCCGAAACAATGGGGTACATCGGCTGAGAGTAACCAAGACATCATGAGCATCCTACTCCTTCTCCTCCTTCTCCTCCATCTCCTCCTCATTCTCCTTCTCCTCCTCCTCCTCCTCCTCCTCCTCCTCCTACTCCACGTTTCCCACGTCCCGGCTGAAGAAACACCGTGAAGACGAACGAATGAAGTGACTGCAGGTAAGGTAATCTCTTCTCATAGGCACTAAATAGTAATGAGTGGTTAACACGGTTAAGAGATTTCTTCTGGGACATGATCATAGCAAGTGGCGTGCTTAAAGAGCAGCGAAATTCTGTACTCACTTTGGTGTGCCGGTGTGCGTGTGCGGGGATTTTCTGCGATCCATCCCTAGCTGCCAGGTACAGCGACTGGGCAGATCGGGTCGTACCATCTCCCCCGATGTCACCTTGCACGTGGGCTTTCCTGGTGAGTCTGTAGGGCTTGATGTAGTAGGCGGGCTCATGGTTCTGCAATAGGACACGACACAAGGTCAAGGCCCACCTAATTTCAAGGCTTCAAAATGCGCTTCTATCTGGGCCGGTGCATAAAGCGGACTGAAATTCCACCACTTCTGTGTTTCATAGCCATTCTGGAGTCAGCGGCACCCATACTTTTTAGACAAAACACTAATTCTACTAACAAATTTATACGACGAGGGGCAGTAAGTAAATAGGTGACAATTAGAAGTAAAACAGGTCTCGTATGTTATCACTAGGTTGCAGCAGAATCCAGTTTCATGAGTCTAAGCAGCAGACGCGCATGCGCATGTTCACAGTCTGGGTTCACTAGTGGAAATGGCGATCGTGCTTGAGGAGTGTGCGACCGATGAGCAGCGTTATTATGCGTTTTTTGTGGGCAAAAGCACTGAATTCAAAGGATACACATAAAGATATGTTTCCTGTTCACGGTGGGAAGTGTTTGTACCGTAAAACCGATCATAACTGGGTCCAGAGATTCTCTCAAGGACTTTAGAAAGTTTCAGATGATGAAACGGTGGTGCGGAAGTGGCTGAGAAAACAGTCAAAAGACTTCCATGCAACGGGTTTCGACGCACCGGTAAAGCGATGGGTCAAGTGTATTAATGGTGGTAAAGGATATGTCGAGAAATAAACGTTTTTTGTTTTCAGATTCGAAGATGGCATGTTTTATGTTTTATATCCATTTGTGACCTATTTACTGACTCCCTCGTAGCATTTTTAGTATTCCATCATTTTTCGCTTAGTGGGGGGGTGGAGTCTAACTGGGTCCACTCGGCACGGCGGCCACTGATTGGCCTATTGTACCTGCCCCAGGTGATTATGATGGAGAATTTGGGGGAATGAAGATTGGCAGGGGATACCGAAGTCCTCGGAGAAAACCCGCCCCAGCACCACTTGGCCCACCACATATCCCACTTGACCAGACCCGGGATCGAACCCGGGCCGTCGCGGTGGGAAGCCAGCGACTAACCGCTTGAGCTATGGCGAGGCTTCTATTCCATCATAATTTGTCTCTTCCTCACGAATCACACTGATGATGGCCTATCTGGGTCGAAACATGTTCCGAATGGAATAACAAAAACATAAGTTTGTGATATGGTAATGCCTTCGTTTTTATTCGACGTCATGTTGACTACAGCCATATATCCTTAACATGTCACCGTCGAAAGGAATTCAAAACAAATCTACTTTCGACATGGTTTCAGCTAACGAAAACGAAATAAATAATAAATATTATCAGTATTAACCTAATAAGAAGGCCGCGCCAGAGCTCAAGCGGTTAGTCGCTGGCTTCCCACCGCGGTGGCCCGGGTTCGACCCCGGGTCTGGTCAAGTGCGATTTGTGGTGGATAAAGTGGCGCTGGGGCAGGTTATCTCCGAGTACTTCGGTTTCCCCTGCCAATCTTCATTCCACCAATTTCTCTACAATCACCCTCACCTATCATCTGGGGCTAGTACAATAGGCCAGAAGTGGCCGCAGTACAAGGGACTTAGTCCCACCCCACTAGCAATAAAAAAAAACATGACAATTAATATTTATGTTTCTTACAGTTTTAATGCTGTGGATGGAAGTACGGCATTGGAAATGCCTCACGATAGAACTGACCCCTTTCGATTTAACGTCTTGAAATTAATCCACGGGTGGTATTGAAGCCCAACGCTCACCGGAGACGTCGCGAAGGTCATGATGATGTAGAGAGGTTACAGCGGTAACAGCACTACGTATTCCGGACCTCAATGTATTGTATACACAGTACAGTAAACCCTTGCTAATCCGGAGTAATTTTGAAGGGGTAGGTCATCCGGATTAAGCAATAACCCGGATCAGTGAAGCAAAAGCTAACATTAAAAGCCAAAAATGACGTAGAACACAAATAAATGAATAATTTAATGACAGTGCTCGATGAAAATAAGTAAAAAAAATATCACTGAAGAGCCTTTATTTAAAATTATATAAATAAAATATATTTATTCGTCGACAGAAGACTCAGAAGTTGTATCTGAACATGATAATGTAGGTTTGAAGAAACTTTACGTGTTGCATCCTGTTGTGTCATTCAAAATAGTGTATTTCTATCAGTCAACACAACAATTCAGGTAAAAGTAATAACAAAGGTTATTTATATTAATGATAATCACGACATGTTTCGACCACTATTGGGTCATCATCAGGTGTATCTCTGTATTTAGGTGCTGATTTTTTGTTCAGTTTATTCATAAATACGTAACTTGTGTAACCGGTTGTTACCTCTAGACGCCGTATGTACTGATATTTTTGCACTGTATTAATTAATCAATTAATACTGAACTGTAATTGGTCTAAGACCTAGTATCATTTTTGTACTCAAGAGCTGCATATTCTCAATTTTAATCTGACAGTTCTAAGAATTCTAGTATTGCAAGATAAAGCAAGACGCTTGTAACATGAAGAAAAATTACGTTGGCTGGAGACGGATTGTCGGCAGTGCACCGAAGCCGAGCTCCTCTAATTTTTCAGAAGCTTTAACAATCCGAATTCTGGAAGTATTCAAGTTAAATACATGTATTTGATTGGCTTTGACAATTAGCTCTGTCGACCCCGTGGTTTTCTAAATCAATGTAATTTAAATTAACAAGGGGCTTATATCATTTGAAGTCTACGATAGTTAACTTCGGATGACGCTTAACAGTCTCTCCAACTAGCCTTGTTAATGAGACGAAAAATCCACGGATCTCAGACTTATGAGGGTAAAAATGGTAAAGTTGTCACTGTGCTTAACTAAGCACTACACCATGAAGGCGTATAGAGGGAACGGATGTATAGATTAACATTTTCTTGACCTCGGCACTAGCTGGAGGTGAGTGGTCAGCTTCACGCCCCGGCCGCTTTACCCCCGGGGAAAGAGCCCCCGCTAGGTGAATCCCAGAGCCGGTCTGGACAATATGGATAAGTGAAAATTCTTGAACTCACCAGGACTCGAACTCCGACCCCTCGGTCGTTCAGCCAGTAGCCAGCCGCTATACAGACTACGCTACCCCGGTTCACCTTATAAGAGTATACTTTAATAATATTCATATTAATAATAATTGTGATACAGGTGCAATAATATCAGCCTCCAACTGCTGATTATGTACCCAAGTGTAGTTCTACAGTGTAAATAAACTAATCGCTTTGTTAACTATGTGTGAGCCAGTCGAAGTGAGACCCGTGAAGCCCTGTGAGGGAATTCTCATGCACGCCCACTGAACATCAGTCCCTTCTGACCCACAAACAAATTCCGTGATTTTAGTTCGCAAGCGAACTATACCGACCGAGCGACCGCCGCTTGTCGGTGAAGTTTAATTCGTGATTTCTTAATCACGTGGCTCCCGAAAGGGATAAGAAATGAGAAGGCGGCGGCTATACTTGAAAACTTAATACGATATCATTCACGCTAGTGTGTAGTACTAAAATTCTTTTAATTTTAATCTTTTAAAATTTAAATTAACTTCCATTTAATTTTATGCCAATACGGCTTAAAGCCGAAGAGTAAACAAACCACAGGCCCACTACGAAGCAATAATCATATAGTCAAATATGAATTGAAATACGGATCCATATTGAACAAACATTCAGGGCCTAATTACGCAGAGATACACCTGATGATGCTCCAATAGGGGTCGAAACATGTCGTGATTATCATTAATGTAAATAACCATTGTTATTACTTTTACACAAATTGTCGTGTTGACGGATACAGATACACAATTTGGCAGAAACTCTCCAAGTTTTGTGTGAACAGACAATTGACTCATCTGCCTTCCTAAACGCCACGTGTTCTTTAAAGTATGTACTCAACTGTGAACAGCATTTTTCATATTTCGATCCGGATTAGCGAGGGTTTACTTTATACATATTTTCGACTACTAATACTTATATTCAGTAGGTAGCAGATTCGAATCCTGGCCGGACCAGAGATTATCCTCAGGATTTTCGTGGTTTTTTTCGGCCCATCCAGATAAATAACGGACTGATATGCTAAAACAGGCCACGACCGCTTCATTCCACATCATTATTCACAATTATCTAATCATATGACGAAACAAAGTAAGTCTGAGTTACTTGAAAGCGTCGTTAAACAAACTACAAATAAATAAATTGTATACGCCTAATGTTTCTGTTTATAGAAAGGATGTTCACGTAAGCTAGACACAACGACTAATCATTGTACTGACTGTACTTTACCATCCCATATGGACATCAATATAGAAACAAAACGCAGAGTTGCGGGTACAAATTACTCACCACAAAATTACACATTTCAGAGAGATATATAAAATTATATTTACCTCAGACTCTTATTTTGTTTCTGTACTAGGAGTTACACAAATAAAAATAAAATATCACTTGAGTACAAGATAGGTATATATCACATTTGCCTGCAGCAACAAGCACTGCGGTATGCTTTTGTTCTGCTGTTATGTCTGACCAATTTTACAGGAAGAAAACTGGTTATGTAGCCACACACACAAGTAACACAGCCTACCGTTACGCCCAAGCCACGCAAGTCGCACAACCTGCAGCTCAACCTTACTGAACAGAAGTGAACGGAAGGGAAAGACCACAAAGAGGACAAGGAGGTTGCATGTCGTACCGGGTTGTTTGCGCATGCCCAGATTCACAAGAAAATCGGTACGGGAAACGTACAAGTTTGTGGAATACTCCCAGATAATGGAACCTAATTGTAAGCTCAGAACGAGGAACGGGCTATTTCGTGCTTACTTTATTATTACTATTATTATTGTTGTTGTTGTTGTTGTTGTTATTGTTATTATTATTATTTGACTGCAATTGGGTGTTCACCCGGTGGCAGTAGAACTTCCAATATACACACAAGGAAAGTCTATAACATAATAGAACATAATATAACATAATAGAACTCACTTTCTATGTCACAAAACTATACTTTGTTTCGAACCTTCGAACTCCCCTTCACTACGCCGGTGTCTTAACCTTAGGCCACCCGTGCCACGAAGATTTCTTGTCTTTAATCTTCCTCTTATGTTACATCTTTTGTTATAATTACAGAAAAATTATATTAACTACATTTGTATTTTATAAAACTTTCGCTGGTTCGGAACCTCGGAACTCCTGCACATTAGGCCAGGGTCCTACCCATAGGTCACCGATGCCACGGAAATTTCTTACCTTTAATCTTCGTCTTATATTACATGTCGCTATATAATTCCAGAAAAAATTCATTACAAAAATCCTGGTGGTCTCGAACCACGGACCTTTTCTTTACAACGCCGGTGCCTCACCTCCAGACCACCAGAACATCTATGCTACCGCTTTCTGCGATCCTCCTCATATTCTACGACTTGGTTTATAGCACAAGAAAAATCGTTATTTATTTATTCCCTTTTCAATTTCTATTAGCAAAAGACACCGTGGTCTCGAAGCCGGTACCTTCCCAATACTACGCCAATGTCTTACCCACGTACCATCAGATCTATACAAATTTGTTACCTTCACCATCCTCATATAGTACGACTTGCTTCCTACACGCACAAATTTCTTAAATTTTTTTCTAAAAAAAAATAGCCATGTATTCGAACCACGTATCTCCTAAAACATACGCCAGTGCCTTAACAAAGGACTGCCACCGTTATGACAACTGT
>NW_019737436.1:113407-138092 GCF_002891405.2 Cryptotermes secundus
CCTGGTACGGGGATAGCTTTACTTTTTTACTTTTTACTACGCTAAAATTACTTTATTCCCGAACTTGTATCTTCTCCACTGCTCAAAACACAACTGAAAGATGGAATTTGAATGGTGTCTGAAAACCTACCCTCTGTCTATTCTTACAAAGAACATGTTACTTAAGGCTGGAAGAACTGAGGTAAGTTCACAATAACATCCACACTCGGCCCGTCGCTTTCAGCCTTGTGTATAGTGTTCTTTTCTATTGCGGGCTTGTCAAAACTAGCCCCAAGCGTGACACTTCAAGACGCATGAGATACCCAGAAACCCTGAAAGGTTCACTGAACTTAAGGCTGCTAACGATACACCCAGTAAGGGCTAGAGACGAGCTAGCCCCTGCGTTATTGTACCCGTACAAATAAGCTGTGATATGGCCAAGACATCACTATTGCATTTTCGCGTCTCCTTAATTACATCATGATAACGGAAATATTAATGTTTTGATACAAATTTGATCTCAATAAACAGAATAAAATATGAATGAATACGAAAATTCAATACTACAACAAAATCAGGTGGGGCTTAGCTCCTTTAGCCCCCAATGACGCACCGCCCCTGGTGTTTTGTAACAGAGGCCTTGACCTCGACACTTCGTGTTCAGAAACATAACGAGGCCGCTTCTGTACACTTCCTTCCACGGAAACTACGCCTAGGCCCCTTCGTACTGCTTTGTCTCAAAGGAAGAAAAAAAGGGGGGAAAAAAAAGGAAAAGAAAAGATAGCCTTGTTTTGTGAACTCCACGCCTCAGATGGTTAAGCTAGACAGAATTCTCTTTATGTCGTCGCAGGTAACGAAAGTGTCAGTGAAGCAACTCATCGCTAAAGTGTCATAAGTCAACCGAATCGTTGCAACGGTAACATCACACAAAAGAATTGGTAAACAAGAAAATATTTGAAGAAAATATTTCGTTATTATATTGGACATTTACACTCCGATGGTGTGGAAATGCTTCCCGTTCAGTGGCGGCTCGTAGCTAAAATTAGTGGGGGTGCTGCTCCAGAAAATTTGTAGCGTTTGTTTTAAAATTGTATAAAAGGAAACAAACATGTATAAAAAGAAAATTTATTCAGAAACTTGATAAAATCCCAAGAGAACAAAATCAAACATTTTTTTGCTTACTTTAACCTAAATTGTTACAGTACAAGCTTAATCTATTCATTTAAAAATGAAATCCATTCTTCTTCTTTTATTTTGCGCGAAAAATCAATAATTATCTCCTTTATCTCTGGATGACAACTGAGGAAATTTGTCTCCATTGAAAGCACTGCAAGCACATTTATAGTCTTTCCGAATTCATAGTGCTTCTTAGAAAAGTTTTTATTCTTTTCAATGTTGAAAAGCAGCGCTCTGCCTCCGATGTAGTCATGGGAACTGTCAAGAGGACTTTTATCAGTTTCGTAATTTCACTAAAAACATCATCTAGATTATTTTCCAAGATAAATTTCAGCAGCTGTACAACTGACAGCCAAGCTACCGCAGTCCTCAGGCGTCCAGACCGGTTTTGAGACCCACAAAGTCTCCTGGAGAATGCGTCTCTCTCGCTCATTCCCCGAATGAAAAGCGGCCGGAAGGTCACGGGTTCGATTTCCAATGAGTTCGTTACATTTTTCAAATGACCTAATCCTTCCAGCCGCACTATGGCCCTGGAGTCGACTCAGCCTATAATAGAAATGAGTACCAGGAATCTTCCTGGGGGCAACGGGCGTCCGGCCTGCGCGTAAGGCTGACAACCTCACCGCCATCTTTGAGCCGATTGTCTACAAAATGTGGGAGCCTCACAATCCTACACGCCCCCACGTCTTGTTACATGGACAGCTTTACCTTTATTTACATTTTCACTCCTCAATACATCTTAATTACGTGGTGCTTAGTTCAGTGACAAATTTAGTTGCACCTTTTGTGTATGATACAGTTCTGAGAGGCGTAAATACAAAACTACAACATTTAATGTCCATTCCATATCGAAACTGCCTTCACTTGAGATAATCACGGACCCTACTGCAAAATTAGCAGCCTCGTTCTGATTTCAAAACTAACCACTTCGTTCTCTTGACTTAACTTGAAAGTAATCTCTGCCCCCCTGATACGGCCCAGTTGCGGAGTTACCGGGCGCAAAGCTTTGCAACCAACGATCCATCATCAGTCGCCTCTAACCGTCAGATTAACTGACTGACTGACTGTGACTAACACGTGGAACATAACCTAAAGGTTAAAGCCCACCACTGAAGAGAACCCTGGCCAAATTCCAGTCAGCTTCCATGCCTCATTTAAATCTTACCCTCCCATCGGCTTCTAGGCCATCCAAGATCACGCTTTCCAAAATGTTTACTCACAAAAATGTACTTATCGTCTGTGCCATCCTAGCTACATCCCAGCCCATCTTAGCCTCTTAGAATTCACTATTCTAAGAACACTGACACCCTCAATTGTACACTTAGCCCATCTTGCTTAGGTGTGTACATTTCTCAGACGTCTGCAATCGTACGCAAGGCAAATCGTCCGTCCGCAGATTCTCCTGGAATCTTCTTAGCATATTTTCCTTATTTCAAGTAATAAAAGGAGGTTTATGAGATCACCTTGCTCTGTTTGTGTTTGTCCATCTCTCTGTGTATCCCCTATAATTCTTTTTAGACTTGTGAGGCTTACCAGGCTACCACGTTGTCTGTACATCCCTTCTAATTATTTAGGTAACTTAAGATATCACTTTCCTGTTGATGTGTTAAGCTTTTCGTTCTCTATGCGGTCTTTGTCGTATAAGAGGAAAACAGAAGATTAGGTTTCTCAGTACTTCTTGTTTGAACCTCTTTTAATGCAACTCATAGCATGAAGTTCACCTGACACCGTTCCGCCTTGTACACTTCCGTCCTCCTTCTCGGACTTATCTAATGTGGTAACCGCTTGGATTCGGGAGAGATGAGCCCACTTGGATCAAGCGGGCTCATGGATTCGTGAGAGCAACTGAGTGTACTGGCAGGGTCGGTCTTCTCTTTATTGCTAGTGGGGTGGGACTAAGTTCCTTGTACTGCGGCCACTTCTGGCCTATTGTACCAGCCTCAGATGATAGGTGAGGGTGATTATGGAGCAATTGCTGGAATGAAGATTGGCAGGGGAAACCGAAGTACTCGGAGAAAACCTTCCCCAGCGCCACTTTGTCCACCACAAATCCCACTTGACCAGGCCGGGGATCGAACCCGGGCCGCCGCGGTGGGAAGCCAGCGACTAACCGCTTGAGTTATGGCGCGGCCAGGGTCGGTCTTAGTGGCATGTGAATGGCCATGAGTTTCACTAAATAATACTCGTAAATTATTCGTTAAAGTAAAAGGCTAAGATATCTCTGTAACATACCTCGGGGGCCCATGGGGTTGTGAGACGTCGAGACGCCAACATTTTATAGAAAATGGGCTCACAGATGGCGGTGAGGTTGTCAACCTTATGCGCCGGCCGCCCTTCCCCCCCCCAGGAAGATTTCTCCTACTCATTTCTGTTAGAGGCTTGAGTCGACCCCAGGGCCATAGTGCGGCTGCAAGGATTAGATAAATTGAAAAATCCAATGCCCTCATCGGGAATAGAGCCCGTGACCTCCTGGCCTCAACCAACTTCGTTACCTCTGTATTTTATGTGCGTCTCCATCTGCCGTTGTCTCCATAAAACTGCTCATCTCAAATTGTCTCTCACTTCCGTCCGCTTGACATATTTCCTAACTTGTCATTCCCATCTTGATCTTGTTCTACATGTTTGACTTTTCTTTTTCGCCTGTAAACTCAAATTTATTTTGGGGGATTTCTCTTTTTTCATTATTAAAATATATCGATATCATCTTATAGAAGAAAAAGGTAAAGCTATCCCTGTGACAGGCCGTGGAGGTCCATAGAGTTGCGAGACGTCGAGTCTCCCACATTTTCTAGACACTCGGCTAAGAGATGGGGGTGAGGTTGTCACCCTAACTGACCGGCCTCCCTTTACCCCCAGGAATATTCCTGGCAATCACTTCTGATAGAGGCTGAGACGACCCTTGAGTCACACTGCGGCTGGAAGAATTTGGTCAATTGAAAAATCCAATGACATCATTCGGAATAAAACCCGCGACTTTCTGCCTTACGATTTTGTTAATTTATCTTCCAATGTGTCTAACTTTAGCTCTCTAATCTATTTTTGAAGCATTTTACTTTTCACATAGAACACTTGGGAGAGAGAAATCCGCCACTGACCAGTGTGTAAATTTGCGCATCTTGAGAGGCGATAAACATTTCCTGCTAACAACTGTCTGCTCACGTCACATTCGTTTGGTGATAAACGGCAAATCATCGCAACACAATATCGACACAGATGACTTAGCAACTACTGTTCTATAGCTGCTTATTTGGCGGTCGTTCCTAGTATGGGGTCTATACGCCACAATATGATTTCTTGAAAAGTTGATAACTTTATTTTATTTTCAGACGTGCATGCATACGAGGAAGTACTGCAATGGAGAAGAAAATTGACCTCTACGTTCTTACGGACATACACGCTTTTAGCACCCTGAACAGATCATAATGGTTTTCACAACGTTCCCTTCGCTAGCATCCGAAATATTTTAGGCATGTCTAAGGCCCCCCCATACACACACAGTTTGGCCTTCCGATCGACCTTACAGGCAAAACTGTGACAGTTTACCCCCTCCCTTTCCTCCCCATACACGCGCAGATAAAGCGACAGGCTTCATGCCACAATCACGGTTTCCAGCCTATAATGTTCAGTCACACACGTCACGTGCTACGGTCCTGCAGGCAGAACTGACGGACTGACGGGTTTCCCACAGGCCAACAGTCGAAACGATTGCCCGGCCGGCCGCACCACACACGTCAGTTTTGTCTTTCAGTCTTCAACTGTGCAGGGCGAACTGGAGGCCAAACTGTGTGTGTATGGGGGCCCTAAGACTTTATCCACCACAGGTCGCTGCCCGGCGAAAATGAACATTCTAGTTCCAAGAATATGGGGCCTTCAGATAGTACCTCAAACACAAAACTGATTACATTTCACTCACGCACACCGTTTCTAAACCTGCACACGTCTACACAGACATAGTGCATCCGAGTGCCCTCTGTACGAGGGGTTATATGTAATCTTTAATTGTTCTGGAGTCGGATTACCGACGGCCGGGGGCGAAGTCGGTGTTCGAGTCCCACTAGAGACAAGAATTTTATTTTCCCCAAGTCGTGCAGACCAGTTCGGGGACCTACCCAGCCTCGTATCCAATGGGTACTGAGGACTATTTCTCCGGGAGCAAACGGGCAGGGGCGTGAAGATGACCATTCATCTCCATCCAGTGTCGAGGTGAAGAAAGGTGGAGTTATACTTCCACTCCCCCATGCGCCTTCATGGTATAGTGTTTAACTAATTAAGCACAGGGACAACTTTATCTTTTTTATTGGATGTTTTATTTGTAACATGAGCAACCGAAGCGGAAGTCTACCCACGTATGTATGTACATATGTATTGTCTATCTAGGCAGGTGGCTGGCCTAGCTCCATTTCTGTACGTTCGTATCCGGGAGGTGCTCTGTTCGAATAACTGCTAGGACATAGGTTGCCATGACTGAGGTTCTTCACAGTCTTCCTCACTCCCTCCACACAAGTGCTGCGACAATTTGGCTACAACCGTTTTCTTCAAAATCCTTTCCAATTAATCCAGTCATCCCAACACTGGACACAATATACACTCTAGATACTGACACAGTCTTAAAATACCAAATAAATATTAATCTATCCCCTACCAGTTCATCCACAAATCTATGATTCCGCCTTTAGCCCATTTTTGTCCCTCGGTTTCGTTCTTTGCTTCACCCCATTATTACACATTTGTTCCTGCTTTCCTTTACGTGCGCGACAGGATGGAGGAAATAAAAGTAACTGTTAAAACAACGAGAAACAGGAAATAGTGGTCCAGTTCAAGAAACGTTTTCCGAATTCTTCCGGAGAGGCCAAGGAACTCTACAAGAAACCCATTATTCGCAATAACCAAATAACTCGGTCAATATCCTAACCAGGAAACTCCCGATTAAGTCTCTACAGCTTGCAGCTACAACAACCTGCTTGTCTTTACGTAGCGCGTATTCACAGCCCAGTGAAAGAAACATAAACCACATTTACGCCGCGCAAGAATACAACTCATTATCGGTGACCTTGGCATTAAGCAAATTAGCACTGAACACCTCAAGGTTGAACCGTCACTTTCCTTGAATTTAGCTAACATAGCACTAACACCATCTTTACGGCCAATAACTGATCGCTCAGTTGATCATGAAATTATTTGCTTTTATGGAACCCGAATGTTCATTACTGTGTACACAAAAGCCCATCATGGGTCGTTTCCTGAGTCAGAAGAATCCATTTTAATATTAACCTCTCATCTCCCGTCTAGACCTCACCTCTTGAGGTCTTTCTGTTGTACGAACTTGCGTGTTACGAGATGCCTGGCGCATTATTTTAGTCACTGTAATGATATCTGATAAAGGGCATAAATTACTGTCACGTGTATGTGTGACTATAGACGGGGTTTAGATTGGTGACTTGATTTATTGACCATTTATACACACGACTCGGAACTACGAGTAATTAGAGCGCCATCACTGATTTCCACACTTTATAAGTCTTTTCCAAGTCTTCAATAGTGGTTGCCTGGTAAAGGCTTCTAACAATTACTAGTCCTCTGCTTCCAGGGTTGAAGTACTCCCTGAATGACGGTTCACGTCCAACTGCCTTTTTCTCCTCACAGACTCCCATACAGAACTGACTCTGTTTCTCCAGTTATCTCCCTTATTAACCCTTTACACGGATCAAGTAAAAACAGCGTTTCCAAAGAGCATCTCTATTATTGCATGCTTATCCACAGCACAGAACTGAATGTTATTTCACAGCCGTTCTAGCAACGGCTGTTTCTCTGACTCCAAAGTTCTTGCTTTGAACAAGTAAGCGACATGATAAATCCCCTTTTACTTAGATTCAAAGGCGCACGCCAGTCGGCGATTTGAATCACTTTCACTCTTGTGTTAAGATCAAGCACAACTTTTGTCTTTGTAACCATGAAGACATCTGCAAGACTGAAATAAAACTGTAGGCCTTGAGCCCGTACTTACTTATGGAGCTGAGCCCTTCTTGAGGAGAAGTCAAATCTGCAGCTACTCAAGAATTTCCCAGCATTTTATGGAACCCGAATGTTCATTACCCTGTTCACAAGAGTCCTCCACTGGTCCATATTCCTGAGCCAGATCAATCCAATCCATACCATTCTATCCTATCTCCCTAAGATCCTTTTTAATGTTGTCACCCACCTACGTCTTGGTTTTCACAGTGGTCTCTTTCCTTCTGGCTTTCCCACCAATATCCTATACGCATTCCTATACGCTACATGACCCGCCCACCTCATCCTCCTGGACTTGATCATTCTAATTATACTTGGAGAAGAGTACAAGTTATGAAGTTAGAGCCCTTACTGAGTAAAATTTCCGGAAAGGGGAAACAGATCAGCTGAATTTCAGTGCAGGTAGTGCAGTACTATTAAAATCTGAATTTAAAGAGTTAGAGAAAACAAAATGCCGTAGAATGTATAGGATGTCTAAAATTCTTCTAAACGATGCATTCCGGAAGACTGGAAAATTTCAGTATAAAGGCTTATTTTGATTTCCTTTTCCGCGTTAGACAGGTTCTGTTTAATCCAGGATATTTAACATCTTTTTCAGCCCCAAAGTCACGGGACCTGAAAATATTTCCGTTTAAGATAAATTCCTTTTTAATAAGGGCTCCGTTTAAAGCAGGTTTTACTGTATAATATATTCTACCATGCACTGTCAGAGTCAGAGTCAGTTACTTTACTACTGCCAGGTTACCACCGATCAGTCCATTCACTCTGACTCTGACTCACGTGGAGGAAATCGTGAGACAGTAAAATATCATCATGAGTCCCTCGGGACTCGGAACCAAGAATGGCTGTACTGGTGAGAGCCAGCAGCAAGTTAAGCCGGGTTTACACGGGTCAAGTAAACGGTCATGTAGAGCGGTCAAGTTAATTAGAATATTTTTCTTGCATCGTGTAAACAGTTCCGACCAAGTCAAGTACTGACTTGCGTCAAGTAGTTCTGCACGGTGGACAAGTAACTTGACATGACTGCTACCCCCACCACGAATTTTACCATTTGACCGCTGACTTCACCAGTGTAAACAAGAGATGGTGCAAGTGAGCAGGCCGGCAGGGCTAATATTACCAGCTTTATCAACACGATTTGCAGTCATGTTTCAAAACCACTTGAACAACTACTGAACTACGTGAAAACACGTGTAGTTAAGTCAAGTCAACTAGAACAAAACCACGCAAGTGCGGAGGCAAGATACTTGACCCACGACTTGACCCGTGTAAACCTGGCTTTAGTGAACTTACGACAGTGGAGACATCCCTACGGACTTGCGCACGTACATGTGTATGTAGGGGAAGCCCAGTCAGTGAGTGAGCACCGCACGAGCAACCCAAGTAGAAAAGGGGAACCACAGTAGATCAGTGAAGGTCGCAGTGCAAGGGCCGGATTATTATGGACTACCACTTATGCAGTCATTCATTCATCCATTCATTCAGTCATTCAACCTAGCAGAAGGGGAGTGACCAGCAGTAGTCACGCCCGTCTACTCGTCGAAGGGCAGGCCCCAAGTAAACAACACGCAACTCTCGGAAAAAAAGAAAAAGAAAAATATGGTCATGGGTATCAAAGGGATTCAAAGCTAAGATTGTGTGGGCAAGAGCCAGCAGCAGTTTACCCGATCGACTGACTCAGGACCTTAGTCAGCAGTCAATCGCAGCGCGCAGAAACCCTGTACTTGGAAAAATTAATTACCGAGCCGCTGCATAGCAACAACCTTCTCTGCTGTCTACTCTGCATCATCTCACACATGTTTACATGGTATAGTAATGGCCGTTTCTTCTGGTTCCACTGTTCAGGATTTCAGGAGTTAGCGTACACACACACACACACACAAAGACAGTAAGGTAATCTCATAAGCCTTCTTTTATTTTTTCAAAATCAGGCAAACAGACTAAGAGGAGACAATGTCCTGCTTTAAGGCATTCTCCTAGTCGGGGCCTATTTTCAGAAATCCTGCCAGGAATTTTGGGCCGAAATTCGAAAGTGAAATGTCCCAAAAACGAAGCACTTAACATTTATCAGTATATAAGATAAATATATATTTTAGTTATTTTAGTATGTATAGACAAGGCATGCAATGAACTAGTTTGTCGTGGATTGGATCAGCACCTGAAGATGGCACTTTTGTGCCGAAACATGTAGTGCGAGTGAGAAGAGGGGATAGATGAATGTATGCACTAGAAGACGGATAAAATAAATCATGAACGAAGCAGAGGTAACACAGAATGGAACATGAAGCTAACCATCAAAGGTGGAAAGGAAACTATGTGGAAGTAAGATGTGGTAAATTGTTAGAAGGGCACAAGGGACATAAGAAGAACAGACCCTGATGGCAACTTCAGTCGCAAAGCCTGGGTCACTCCCAGATGCCGCAACCCCCCGAATATGCCAATAGCCATCTTCATTTTGCAGTGCTGTCAGTACTACACGTAGATCTAGAGCACATGGGCCAAATGATCAATGAACAATTCGTAAGAATTTAGAAGGAAGCGGTTTTGCGATAATCGAAGTATTTTCCCAACATCTGTATGGAGGGAATGAGGAAAATCATGAAAAACCTCAGTAAGGATATCAGGTATTTCGGTCGAGATTCGAACCAAGCACCTACACGCAAATACCAACTTGCTCGATCGAGACTCTTTTTATTCTGAATTATTAACGTAACGTATGTGTTGTCATGTGCGAGCACGTGACATCAGTTTCGTGCAATTTATCACTCGGAAATGACGACTGGACGCAAGGTAATTTCCCCATGCAGCCTCGCCTGTAAGATATCTAATTAGACTGAACATGCTTTACTTTCCGGACAGGTGGCCATTACGAGATAACACCAGTGCGTTATGGACAAATAATTTCAAGCCTGCTTTACTGCTTTGGTTAATCTTCTTGCAGCCAATTTCACATTGACAGTCCCTTATGATACAGCGTATGCCACACTTTATGTCTACTTCACGCAATTCAGTATATGCCTACTGGGGACATGTCAGTTTAAAGGTACAAAGGAAAATGTGACAAATCTCGCTTCTGGTTACAGTTTCCACAGATGATCCAGTCTCATATTTGAGGTTCTCAGAGCGGTAACTATGGAGATTACTGTTTCTAGGAGGGGACGCCATGAAATGTGGTAGATATTTTCTCAGCATCTACTTTTTGTAACTTCAGCGTAGAGGGGTCAGCAAAGGGAAGGGGTGATGGTCAGTGATACAAGGAAGAGGGAGAAGGGTTGTTGCTATGGGAACACATTCTGTTTACTGCGCGCTCTTATTGGTTCGCTCTCAGCTCAAATCTCCTCTCCCTCCATCCTTTATCACTGACTGTTGCTATTGCGCTCGGTTTTGCTGTACAAAGCCTGGAGTGACAGAGGCCTTGTAATTATTGTACATAGAAATAGTAATTAAGACTAGAATTAAATTGTAAATATATGTCAATACTGACAATGGACTGACTAAGGCTGACAAATGATAGACCCGACTTCTCGTCAGAGAGGGCGCCCCAAATGGACAGGAAAGCAATTTTCACAAAGAAGAAAACATCTGGTCATGAGCCCCAGCTGGGGCTCGACACCAAGACAGACAGACTGACTGACCGTCAGTTGCAACATGACTTTGCCTTTCACTTGACGCTCGGCTTGGACTGAAACGATAGAAGCTGAGGCATTCAGAAAAGCGAGCCATTAAGCTCTAACATTAAAATAACCCTCCACAAAGCGCCCATCAAGTCTATAATGACTTACGCCTGCCCAACCTGGGAATTTGCGGCAGATATCCGTCTTTTAAAATGGCAGCACCTGTAAAACAAGTTTCTCCGCAGTACTGGTTAGTTTTGAAGGCTCATATCGGTTCGCGAAATGCATGTAGCTTTCAAACTACCGTACGTTTATGATTACAGCAAATCCCAGTTCATCATCATCATCAGTAATCTGTCAAGACGACAGGTCCACAGTCTCTTTCAAAACAATTCCTCCACTTAATGCGATCTAGAGCTTTCTCCTTCAAATGACAGTATCCTCTTCTGTCCCCAAGGTCATCCAGCATCTTCTTACGTCTTCTTCCTCGTCTTCTTGTCACTTCTATCCGCCCATCTATCTTTCCTTCGATAGCTTCTTTTAGAAGGCAGTTTCTGCGTAAAACATGACCAATCCAATTAGCCTTCCGTTTTCTTATTTCATGTAGGATATTCCTCTGCTCACTGACTCTAATTAACACTTCTTCANGAAGGGCTATTCATGGAAGTACAGCATAGGATACATAGCCAGTGTGTGCAATAAACATAGAGAAACACGCAATGTGATTACATGAAGGTTTTATATTATGTTTCTTTTTTATTTTAAATAGTTTTCTAATTACAAAATATTATTAGTGTGTTGGCACTATGCTACAAGCCGGGAGGTCGTGGGTTCGGTTCAAGATGAGGTCACTGAATTTTTCGATTGACCTAATCCTTCCAGCCTCACTATTGCCCTGTGGTCGATTCAGTCACTAACAGTAATGGTAAAGATAAAAAAGGTAAAGCTATCATTGTTAACAGGCCGTGAAGGCCCATAGGGCTGTGAGACGTCGAGGCTTCCACATTTTCTAGACAATCGGCTCACAGACGGCGGCGAGGTTGTCAGCCTTATGTTCCGGCCGCCCTTTAGCCCCAGGAAGATACCTGGTACTCATTTCTGTTAGAGACTTAGTCGAACCCAGGACCGTAGTGCTGCTGGAAGGATCAGGTAAATTGAAAAAAAAATCCAATGCCATCGAGAATCGAACCAGCGACCTTCCGACTCGTAGCATAGTGCCTCAAACAACTACGCTACCGCGTGCCACCTCTAGCAGAAATGAATACCAGGAATCTTCCTGGGGGTAAAGGGCGGCCGGGGCGTAAGGCTGACCTCATCGTCATGTGTGAGCCGATTGTCTAGATGTGGAAGCCTCGACTTCTCACAACCCTATGGGGCTCCACGACCTGTTACAGGAATAGCTTTACTTTTTTATTATTATCAATGCCTCAGCATCTCCAAATTTCACAATTCTAAGCAATAAAATTTTGTCTTTTACATTCGGGCGCGCTACAACGAGGGTTTACTGTATTACTACGTTAAAAAATTATGCAGACAGGAAATAGACGTCATAGAAAGCGATAAAAATACAAATGTTCGCAACACAAGACACGGCGGAGTCCGTCTCAGAAAATGCAAGTGACTTAAAGATGGCGGCAGTCAGGCACGGCGCTGTTCATGTGGCTACTTCATCGTTACAGCATAACCTCAGCAAGATGGCATAATTTGCGCTACACAGCCTGGATTCATACCTCCATTCCCCAATTCATCTTCATAGTGTGGTACTTAATTAAGCACAGGGACAACTTTAACAAATACACGATATCATGTCCCAGAAGACATCGATCTTCATATTGTGCTAGGGAGTGTGACATTATCTTCCCTGGGTCCTGTGATTGCAGTCAGTCAACTTGCCTGAAGGAGCTCTGCGTGCATACAGAGAAGCACAGTGAAGTAACGTTTGTTGAAGTGAACTATGTCGTCTCGTTTGGCCAATTATGGACACGAAACAACAGAGGGAGTAACAAAACAACAGGTGTCATTGTCACTGTTAATTTCAGTAACCCTTTCCATGCTGAACTTTGTTTAACCAACCATCTTTTATCACTGTTACAACGGTAACGCACAATAGCAGTTACTAAAAGCCATACACCGCTGCAACTGTCGGAAGAGAGGATTAAACATTACATTCATTGATCTCAAATATTCAAACGATTCTAGGTTTTAAGGGCCAGGGCTTTTAAACGAGATATCTCGTCAGTAGCACTGAACAGGTCGATATCAACATTCGGTTTCCTTAGCCAAGGATCCAGAGTTGCGACATACTGGAAGCAGTAAACCTCTGATTTTGTATTAAGAATGTACACGAATCGAACATAGATGAGGCTACCGGTTATTGTAAATGAAGTGTATTCGTAGCGTTTCCTCAGGAAATTTCGGGACAACGCCCTGAAATAGGCAACGACTCTTATCCTTCAAGTTCCTTTTCTGTTATAATATCTTTCGATGCTATAGGCTACAAATTCTACAGTTAAAACTGCGTTGTTATAATTCATAATCATCTGTCATTCAACAATGTCTGACCGACCTAGTTCAGAATCCGTAAAGAACAAGTTCTCTCAAGCAGTATATTTTTATTGTTAGTGGGGTGGGACTAAGTCCCTAGTACTGCGGCCACTTCTGGAGTATTGTACCAGCCCCAGATGATAAGCGAGGGTGATTGTGGAGCAATTGGTAGAATGAAGATTGGCAGGGGAAACTGAAGTACTCGGAGAAAACCTACCCCAGCGCCACTTTGTTCACCACAAATCCCATTTGACCAGACCCCGGGATCGAACCCGGGCCGCCGCGGTGGGAAGCCAGCGACTAACCGCTTGACCTATGGCGCGGCCCTTTCACGCAGTAATTCCACTCATTTCTAGTCGGGAGGTGATCGGTTCGTGTCTTGGTCGGGACATCAACTGTAGTTTTATGTGGTTTTTACCGTTCCTCTAGGCAAATGGCAGGACAGTTCGTTGAAGAAACGAGGAATATTTTCATCTACACCCTTTTTAATTCGTCATTCACTGATCATCCTTCTGTGCTGTAGTTTATAGTCTGGGTTGTGACATTGTCACATAGAACATGAATAAGTAAACATTTCTGTGTAGTTACGGTGTTCGGAAAACCGTAAGTCCAAGTAAGTGGCTTATACTGATGCTTGGGGTCTAACAGTCATATACAGGGTGATTCTAAATTTTTGTCTGGATTTTTATGGCGTATAATGTTCAAACCGGAAAACCGAAAAAAAAACTGTTGAAGGAATATTAAAGCGCAACCCAAATAATTTTATTTAGCAATGATTTAACTTTCTGAGTTGCGTTTTCATATTCTGTAAGTAGTTATATTTTGTTGTTCCCGGTTTGAAAATTATAGGCCACAGAAACTGTGACAATAATTTAGAATCACTCTGTACATGTGTACATTCACATAGCTCGAAATTATTTCATAACGAAACAAGACCCAAATAATAGGATATCTTACTTAACTGTGGAAATACATTGTCTTGCAGTGATGCATTATTGATTGTGCCTTCGCATGAGGAAGTTTAGTAGAGCTGTAAGCTGGGCTTTCCGAAAACACGGACGCACAGAAGTGTGGACAACTTCCACATTGATAAGGCAAGAATAGAAATACACTGATTTAAAACGTGGTTATATCGTGCAAAAACCACTTGACCATCCAGCATCGAGATAGCTTTCATTTGACGATGCAACCAGCAGCGCAGGCTGTATACTGCCGAAAGGTAGGTTTGGCAGGAAATGACGTCACCTAACCGAGAAACATTCCCTGCATTTGCAAGACAAGACCGAGGATAACCATGGAGGACCTCAGTCAGGGAGATCTGAGGCTCTTACGGCGGTGATACTGAAGAGTACTAACTTTTGGGAAAAGTCGGGATAGCGCAGTCGGCATGGCTGGAAGACAAAGGAGTTGGAGTTCGAGTCCCGGTATGGTCAAGAATTTTCTCTTCTCCATGTCATCCAGGCTGGTTCTGGGACCCACCCGGCCTCCTACCCAATGGGTACCGGGGCCACTTTCCTCGGGGGTAAAGCGGCCGGGGCTTGAAACTACACCACTCACCTCCAGCTACGAGTACATCTAAAGTCAAGAAAACGTGGACCTATCATCCACTCCCCCATACGTCTTCATGGCGTAGTACTTAATTAGTTAAGCACAAGGACAACTTTACCGTTTATTAAGTTTTGGGATGTAGAGTCGTGTAGTTCGGTAGAAGTTTTACAGACGTTTCGGAGGAACGTACTGTCTCCACTTTCGGGGTTCAAGAGTATGCCAAGCAAAGGAAGCAGCAACAAGCACGAAATTCTCTGGCTGCTTGCCTCTCTCTTCCATCAAGAAAAATGTAGGAAGAAACTTCCTCCGAAACGTCGGCAACGTTGTCAAAGATTACATGGCATCACACCTCAGAATACAGCAATCTCCTCCGCCCCGAGAGCCTCAAATCTCACATTACCTGCAATATTTCCGAATATAATAAAATTCGTGATTTTGTGAACATGGTGATGAAAATGCTTTAAAAATAGGAGTGAATATCTTAATCAGCCGAATAACTAATAATAACTGAATAACTAATTGGGGATTTTGTTACATATTTAATCAGTAGCGAGCAAGTTAGTGCTTGAGTGAACTGAGCTTAAAAACTGCCATATGAAAATCGGGAGCCATGAAAATAATATTGAACGAGTCCCGAGTACATAAATAAATACATAAACATAAGCCTGCAAATTGCAGCGCTCTTGATCAAGAGAGTATTTGCTGGTGAGATTTCTGCCACTGGTGATGTACTTTCATTCCGTTACCAGAGAGTTAGTAAACTCATTGGCACACGCTATGAATACCCACTGCACATAACATTATGAATTTATTATTATTATTATTAACACAAATTACGGAGTAATTCACTCCGACGGGACCCCGAATTATTAATTATAAATCACGCAATAATTTACCGTTGCAAATCAAACTCGACGAGTCAATACCCAGGTAGATGTGGAGCTAATTGGGTTACAGAATATTAGTTTACCTCCACCTGGAAACACAGGCCGAAACGCCGCTCCATTTTAGAGAATTTTGCCGCCACCCTGGCAGGAGGGATCGTGGAGTGAAGGAAATGGCACGAACCGGGCAGGCAGGTACCAGATCCGCGTTGAAGAGTCTATATAACGTCGCCAAGTTTCATTTTCATCGGCAAGCTACTAAATGACATATAATTATTAATTTGGGGCCTCATCTGAGTGAATCACCTACATTTCGACTTATGTCCGGTGACATTTGATAGCCATCAAAGTAAACAACGCAACACGAAAACGTAAACCTCTCAGAGCAGTTACAGCCGGAGAGTGGGTTAGTTTAAAGATATATGGAAAACAATCCGAGGCGGATGGAACACTCTCACTGACTGAAAGGAGGCTATAACCGTGTTCCTTTCAGACACAGCTAATGTGTCAGAGCATATCTTTCGTAGAAAAGACTCCCCACGAACTATCACAAACTTACACGAAAAAAAAAAGAAAAAAGAATTGAATCCTGGGGGAAGTAATTGTGTTGGTATTAAATGAATTATTGGTGCAGGTTCAACATAACCGAGCAGAGGCGAGTAGAAATACTGAGAGACGAACGTGAGTTTAAATACGTACATTACAAAAGTTCATCTACGAATGACACTAACAGATTTTATTTCTCAGGATGTGATGTTATTACTATTGGTTGTTACGTTACGGAATACCGAGCCCCGTCTACAGGACCAGTCCGTCACAGACAGGACGGAATCTCACGTGCAGAACCAGCTGTTGAAATGCATCGCAACTACCGCCGACAGATACTTCGAGGCAGGAACTACTGTGGTGACATCACTACCTAGCGAGGGTCACATGGAAGCTCAACGGGACTGTTCACCGTTCACACATGGTATAACACTCTTATTACAAGAGCTCCATGGAAAGCTGAAGTGGCCAGTTATCACGTCACAAGGCAGCGCCAGTCAGCGTTATTACCACAAGAGGTATAACTACATCCTCTGGGCTTCCGATACTGTCAGAAAGCAGCTGGAAGGTCTATCATTTGGAAAAATCTTGAATCCTAGAGGTCGTTTCATTGTTGTACTGAACACAATTCATACAAANTGTATAACACTCTTGTTACAAGAGCTCCATGGAAAGCTGAAGTGGCCAGTTATCACGTCGCAAGGCAGCGCCAGTCAGCGTTATTACCACAAGAGGTACAACTACATCCTCTGGACTTCCGATACTGTCAGAAAGCAGCTGGAAGGTCTATCATTTGGAAAATTCTTGAATCCTAGAGGTCGTTTCATTGTTGTACTGAACACAATTCATACAAATCCGCGACAACGTGTGCGTTTTATCCTGAAGGAACTGAAGAAGAAGAAGATTCTGAATGCAATAGTATTGGTCTCAGCCAATAGAACTCAGCATACACTAGACATATATTCTTGGTTCCCATACAAACCTCCAACAGGCAATTGTGGAAAAATACGTGCCGTGGACCTTATGGAGCAATGGATAATGCATAAAGGTGGATATTTCTCAAGGACTGTCTCTCTGTTTCCAACAAAAATCCCGCGTGATCTAAGAAAATGTCCTCTGGCTGTGACTACATTTCCTTTTCCACCATTTACCATTCCTGGACGTCATGCGAACCTGCCCTATGAAGGCGGCTTTGAAATCCGTCTCCTAGAATTCATGGCTGACGCAATGAACTTCTCACTCATGTACAGGTCCCCTCCGCCTGGGCTGTGGGGACGCAAACTTGAAAACGGTTCCTGGACAGGAATGTGCAGCGACTTGAAGCGGGGCAGGGCAGACATTGGGCTGGCTGGGACTGTATTGGAAAAGGACGTAATAATCCATCTGGACTTCACTGAGAGTCATGGTTCACTAGGCTTCAAGTGGGTTGTGCCGTGTGCCAGATCTTACCCTCGATGGAAAAGCATAACGAGAGTGTACTCGCTGGCAGCCTGGCTATTCATTTTCGTGACCATTCTACTTGCTGCTATTGTATTGTCGTGCCTGGCGAAGGACGGGGATCAGGAAGTATCAGAGTACAAGACGCTGACTGGATGCTTGCTCTGCAGCTGGGCAGTGGTCCTCAGTGTTTCCGCAGGTTCAGTTCCTATCTCTGCATCTGTGAGATCTTTTTTTATCCTTTGGGTCTGGTATAGCCTAGCGATCAATACCTTGTTCCAGACATTCGTCACGAGCTACCTCATTGATCCAGGACTTCAAAAGCAGATGGAAAGTGTAAAAGACGTTTTGGAGTCTGGTGTTCAGTATGGGTTTCACCCAGATTTGAATGACAAATTGTTGGATGAATCGGATGAATTGATTACAGATATTATCCGTCACAGAGAGCCTTGTAATGATGTTGAACTTTGCACCGAGAGAGTTGCAGAACGTGGTGATTTCGTGACAATTAGTAATCATCACAGGATTCAATATCTTAACACTTATAAGCACCTGGATGACAATGGGAAACCACTTCTATGTACATTTGGTGAAAATGTTATCCTTAGTTTCAAGACATTTTACCTACCCCAGGGAAGCCCACTGTTAGATCACTTTAACCGTGCTGTGAGGGCAGCAATGCTGGCCGGCTTGGTGGAACATTGGTGGCAAAGTGAACTGGTCATCTCAAGGATTAAAGCTGGGTCAATAAGAACAATTTCTCCACTCGACAACTACTCCGTAATAATCTTGACGTATCTACAATCAGCCTTCTACCTTCTTGTCCTCGGATACGGAGTTTCCTTGCTCGTCTTTGCAGGCGAACTGTTTCGTCGCAGTTTCTTGGTTCGCAGTGGACGCCGGAAATGAACTGTGAGCTTCGTCAAGCTAACTCCAGGCTACTGGTATTTATGATGCTACATCTAAGCCCACTGACACCTTGCTTTCGTCGATCTGTCTAACTATAGTTCCTTTATTGTGAGTCCTCCCACATTAATGTCGTCGTGTTTAGGTTTTTTTTTTTGCCAGTACAGGTCTGCTTGAAGAACCTAAACCTGTTATGCTGTCCTCTGTCTGACAGTATTCGACTGGATGTTTTATAGTCTTGGTTTCTTACTTGTCTTAATTTGTCACCTTCTCTTGGTCCTTCTTCTATTTTCACGGTATTTCACGGTATTTAGGGAGGACAGTAACAAACAAAAATTTGATTCAGGACGAAATTAAGGGGAGATTCAATTCGGATACTTGCTACCATTCAGTCCAGAATATTCTATCTTCTCGTCTGCAGTCTAAAAACGTAAAAATTAGAATTTACAAAATCATAATTTTGCCGGTGGTCTGTATGGGTGTGAAACTTGGTCTCTGATATTAAGGGAGGAACATTGACTGAGGGTGTTTGAGAACAGGGTGCTGTGGAGAATATTTGGACCGAAGAGAGATGAACTGACAGGAGGTTGGAGAAAACTTCATAATGAGGAGCTTCAAAACTTATACTCTCCAAGTATAATTAGGATGATCAAGTCAAGGAGGATTAGATGGACAGGGCATGTAGCATGAATGATGGGCGAAGAGGAATGCATATAGTACATTCGTGGGAAAGCCAGAAGAGACCACTAGGAAGACCAAGACGTAGGTGGGTGGATAATATTAAAATGGATCTTAGATACAGACGATGGGGTAGTATGGACTTGGCTTCATATGGTTCAGGATAGGGACCAGTGGAACACGGTAATAAACCTTTGGGTTCCATAAAATGTTGTGAAGTTCTTGAGTAGCTGCATAACTGGCGGCTTCTTGAGTGTTCAGCCCGGTGAAGTTAGTTAGGTAGCTATTCGCGGTATAATACTACACTCCACTTTCTTTAAGTGCCGAAATGACTTCAGCGATCTCTTGACTTCTATTTGGTCCATCCCGAGCAGAGACCGAGATGAATGACACCATGAATACTTATGCGAAAGCTGAAAACTGAGTTTTATCACGTGATAAGTATGGTGTCTGTGGTGAGAGCTGACTTTTCCCTGAGATGTACAGGATCAAATTTGTAACATTACAATGTAACCAACCACAGTTTCATACTAAGTTGGCATATGATCTGCTTGCAGTTCTTCTGTCCCATATATTGTAGCTATGGGAGTGGATGCTGAACGAAGGAAGCAAAAAAGATGAAACCATGACAACAGCCACTGAAATGATATTCATAAGAAAAAAGACTAAACACACCAGATGGAACATAAGAGACATGAATAGAGGTGAAAATAATTACAAACCGGACCCACATGGGGCAAAATTCCAAAGTATGAAGTGAGTTGGATTCAGCACACCGACAGACTGAGAAGGTGCAGACATCAGCACCAGGGAAGACCTCTGCAGGAAGAGCTGGACAGATGGGGCCAGCACGAGCCAACAAGTGTCTGAATGCTAAAAGATGTTGATCATGTAATTGGTGATTAGTATTTAGGATTCATGTTTATATAGTACGTTGTGTGTTTACATATATTTTTCAAAACAGTCACCTCTGTGAACCAAGCAACGTCAAAGGAAGACAATAAGCCGGAATATTACAAAGTAGCCATTCGAAGGAAGTCAAATTCGATAGAAACTGGCCAAGTAAGAAGCTGCAGACAGGGGCAAGGCGGTGGGTAGAAAGTATCCACAAGGGAAGCTGGTACATTTCGGCCTGGCCATCCAATTTATATCCATCTACAATAAACATCATCATCCCTGAAGTGTAGAGGAATCCTGCTATGTACTGAGGAATACTGTTATATGACAACAGCTGTGAAGGTGCATGGTTTCATTATGTTGCAATTGTGTTATATTCCTGCGGACATAATGGTACACGTATATTCAGATTTGTATACATGTAATAAACTTCTTGGAGGCCTGTGGTATAGATGCAGTATAGTTTTGACATTAATTGTTCAGCCAGCGCCTCATCTTACAGTGTATTTTGTCCATTCTGTGTGGAATATAGATATAGAGTTGCAATCTATTGTTGTTAAGTCAAGATTAAATGCTTACTTTAAGAAATTCATTGCTCTTCTCATGCCTTTTATTACTGTATTACAGTTTCTACACACTGACTGTGGTCATTCAGCCACGAGTCAGTTAACTCACAATTCAAGATTTCTGATCTTACCTCAGCAAGTTTTGCTTCACAAGATTTCATAATTCTGCCTCAAAGGTATACTGATATATCTGAAGGTGCAGGATTATTAATATGGGAGAAAGTGAACGCAGAAACATTACGAGATAACAAGAGTACTATCTTCATGGATGTGAAGCCATGCAGTCTGGTACATATTTAACAACATTTTGAAGGAATGTACTGCTTCCATCTTCATGGTCAAAGAATAGGACAAGCAAGCAATGATCACTCTGCTTACTTGGCTCAGTCTTTGATGCTGAAGATGGAGGCAGTGCATTCCTCTGAAATGTTGGCAGACTTCCACCAGACTACATAGCATCACATCCGTGAAGATTGTACACTCACAGCTGTGAGAGCTTCAAATCTAACATTACGAGATAAAATTTGTAAAATTAAGTAGTCAGCAATATAGATATGTTATACAGGGTAATTCGTTCAGAGGAACCAATTAATCATAAATCACACATCAACTTACTGATTAACATGAAACATGGCAGCACAATGTACTTTAAACAATGACCTAGTGTCAGCTTGCCCAGTTTGTTCCAATTCATTCCATCTGTGAACCCTCTTGCCATGCTAGCTGCAACACTTGTGAACATGGAAGTGCTGTTTGAGCTTCTGTGTCCTGGCTGGAGGAAAACCAATTTCAGCATTTTTTATTACCCAATTTTCTCCTCATCTACTATGGTACTTACTCACTGAGTTTATTTTTCATCATGTTGTATTTAAGCATCCTCGTTTGCTGACAAGCAGTGGTCGCTCATTTGGTATAGTTCACTTGCAGACTAAAAACCATGGAGTCAGTTGCATTAATATTCTCTTCAATGGTAAATTAATAATTTCGGGTGCCCTCCTAGTGAATCATCCTGCATACAGATGGAAATATGATATATTTGAAGGGTTCAGATGTCAGATGAACTCCTACTGGATATGCAATTGACAAGATTTACAGACTGACAAAGAACACTTGCTAACGCAGATAGTGGAATTAGATGAAAAAAGAGCCCATATGGAAGGATAGAGCAAAATGGAGAAAGTATTGTTAAAAGATGACTTCAATGGTGATATTAAAACAATCTTTTTATTCTTAATGAGAACAGGTATATAATAATGTATCGTGTTTGGAGTAGATACTTCCAGGGTAATACAATTACAGTGGGCCATTGTGTAGACAATGCTGAAACAACGAATGCGTTTCCCCAGAGATGAACAACATAAGGCCGTTGAGTAACAACGGATGAGACGAAACACGTTACCGCTGTAATCTATAGGGAGTGTTCCTGAAGCAACAGATTGCCGAAAACGTGAGATCGAACTTTGGCGAAGGGTGTCCTCTACTGAGTCCGCACTATCCCTATATAAGCTGAGAGCAACAGAGCTACAGCATCACAGAGCTAATTAGCCTTCATACAATGCAGATGGAACCTAGCCTTCATACAAAGCAGTTGGAACCTAGCCTTCATACAAAGCAGTTGGAACCGAGCCTTCATACAACACAGTTGGAACCTAGTCGAGACATCGCAGAAGTCACATGATACCACAAACAATAATAACTGTATGGTGTATAAGTGTGAGTGTCCAATAAAGAGCTGCTAAATCTGAGACCCACGTGAAGTTATGTGTCGTGTGACATACCCAACATGTGACAATATTGATTGTCAATAACATTTCTGTTGTTTGCATTGTGTGTCCATGGCCATGGTCCTCTATTTGCAACCTAAACATGATAAGGATTGTGATTCTCTGCACATCCTGACAACTATAAGGTTTTGTACCCAACATACTGGAAGGCTCTTCCATCTACAGGAATTTCATAGCAACTTCTAATTCATACGACCACATAATTCAAAACTTTTGGGATGATGGCACACAATAATTCTTGGGCATTAATAGATGTTATGCCACCAGTTATTCCGTGGGGACAGGGGGGGCGTGGAGGTATCCCCGCTGTCACCTTCTGTACTGCAGTCACAGGGCTAGGGCTAAGGAAACGACTAAATAGCTTCCTCTCTCGTTCCTTCATTGGCTAGGGGCACACTGTTCACCGGGCTTGGCAGGAGGGCGCAGGTGCGAAATGTGGTAAGGGGGGAAATCACAACAGAAACCCACATCCTCACCCTATGCTACACTATATTAGTATAAACACAATCAATATACAGTTATACGCATTTTGGTACTATCACAATGAAAGAGCCGACTGGTGTCGGGTTACACATTACACTTGGCTACCTCTGTATCTCTCAGTTGGATCACTCTTACGCCCTGTACACTTTTGTAACGTTCCTAACTCAAGTCCCATTGGAGGAGTTACACTTTAATAATATTACAATTATTAAACATGGCGATAAGAGTAGTTCCTCTTACTTGTTGAGTCTGCAGACGGGTGGTGCGGCCCGGCGCTTAGCCGGTGCTTCTCCTAGCATAGCCTCTGGCGACAACTGCCCAAAATTACTGTTTGAATAATCCCCTTACTAATTTGGTCTCTGGTTTATATACCTTTATTTATGCTAACTCATTATTTTCCCGGGGTTGCAGTTCCGCCTCCAATTACGTCTTATCCCAAGGTGGGTGATCTTGTTGGCTGGGATCCTAAGGGGACACACACCCTTCTACTGCTAGACCCTTTGGCTAGCACTTTTACCTGCAACGTTCCCCCCATCTTGCTCAAGTGTAGCTTCTGCAAAGTTAGCATTTCGAGGTACCTTCCATGTCATTCTGCTGACTGGACATTCCCGCGTGGCAAGCCAATGTCCGTCTAAGTCCATACGCAGAAATTCCTTTAAGCTGTTTAACCTTCTTACATCCGCTTTCGTACATCTTACAAGTATTTCCCAAGACTAAATCTATTCCAACCAATATTTTTCCCTAAAATACAAAAAGTTAATACTCTGTTAACATATTACCGGGAGTTGGCCTTCACTCCACAACAATAGACAACAGACCTATAGAAAAACCATTCTAGTAGCAAAGATGGCTTCCAGCAGTATGAGTATGAAACAAAAACTATTCATTTACATAACGTGAATTTTTAAATGTAATATTGAATAAAATGCTGCAAGGCTGAATAAAAATTTGCGATAAATAGTATTCCCACAGTTATGTTTACTTCTCATATTTCCATTCTGTCATGTCATATGGGATAACTCTTCTCATGCTGAAAGAGTATTCAAGCTACAAAAGAGAGCTGTAAGAATAATGAAAGGATGTGGTTTTAGAGATTCATGCAGAGAACATTTTAAAGATATGTATATATTTCCATTAAGATCACAATACACATACTCCTTGATGATGTTTATTGTAAAAAACAGAGAAATATTTGATACAAACAAAGCTCACTATGAAATTAATACCAGACACATTATGGACATACACATGACCCAAGTAAATTTGGCGATATATGGAAATGGGGTGTATCATATGGCGGTAAGGATTTATAATGCACTTCCCAACTCACTTAAGCTAATTTCAAAGGATATAAAAAAGTTTAAAGACAAATTAAAGGAACTTTTGTATTTTAATTCTTTTTATACATTGGATGAATTTTTTATGAGATGATGTTTTATGGTTATAATATATAATTATTTAAGCAATATGGTAGTTGGATTAAAGCTTTTTTAGTAAGAAACTTAAACTATCTGACAGAACATATTTTATGTGATTAAGCCTTTTTAAATTGTACATATTGTGATGTGTTGTGTCATGGAGGACACCCCTCCCTCCCCCCCGCAGTGACGTGGCAGCTCTGGCCATGGTGACGT
>NW_019737436.1:138149-142310 GCF_002891405.2 Cryptotermes secundus
GACATGGGCAACAGGCAACAGCAAATGGAATAAAAGCCGGCTGAGCAGTAAGCGAGAGTTAATGTGTGTTCAGGAGTAGTAGTGAGTGTGTGTGAGCCGGAGCAACACAGTTGGAGTATAGCAGGAGTCACGGAAAGAAGAACCGGACGTGTGTGTAATTGTGTAATTGGGAGTGTGTAATACAGAGAGACTTGTATAGCTCCCGTACTGTAAATACGTGTAGACTACTGAAGATAGAGTGAACAGATTATTGCGAATAGGGTTATAAAGTGTGAAACCCCGCAACAGTGTTATAATTAATTGTAGCAGAGACTTGTAGGTTGTTAAATAAATCAATTAACAATCTGAATGGCGTCTTCAGTAACGAAACGCGTTACAATATTATTACTTGCATTTCTTATTACCAATTATACTCAATTTGTTATCTTATATTGTCAATGTTTAGTTACAGCTATTATCATTAATTATATTAACATTCTAAACTATTCTCATATTATTAACTGGTTTTTAGATAATTGCTTCAATGTATAAGCAAGATTTGTACGCAATATTTTGACTGAATTTTTTATTCTAAAATTGTCAATGTTTTTACTGTTTTCAGGATTAATTCTTTTATGACTAATGTAAACCTTATCTACTATTAATTTTTTGACTAATAAGCAAGATGTGATTAAGCTACTTGACGATTTCTATATCTAATTGGTTGTTTTTCGACCTTGTGAAGATCTTATGGAATGTGAATAAATGAATGAATGAATGAATGAAGGTGAAGAGTAGGCATGGAAGCAAACATCCATACATTCTTAGTCTTGGCATTAGAGATGGGTGGTCAGGCTCATGCTTTGCAAGTTTACTGTTTGGTAACACATGTCTAGTAGCTACTGGATAAGACTGGAAGGTCCCAGGAGCAAAGAGAATTGTGCCTTTAACTAAATCCTTGAAAAGCCACCAGTTGCTCAGCCGCACAAGAAATTCACAGCATGGAAACCAAAAGGTTCATTACTATGTTCACAAGACCCACCCATGGTACCTATCCTGAGCCAGATGAATCCAGTCCACACCCTCCATCCAATTTCTTTAAGATTCATTTTAATAATATCCTCCAATCTATACCTTGGTTTTCCTAGTAGACAATTTACTTAAAGTTTTACTACCAAAGCTCTGTATGCAATCTTCTTTCCCTTGAATGGTACATGCTCTGCTCACCTCACCTTCCTTCAACTTGGTCATTCGAACAACTGGCAAGGAATACAAGTTATGTAGCTTCACATTATGCAGTTTCCTAGAGCTTGTTATCATTCACCCCTGTTGAGTCCTAATGTTCTCTCCAGGACCCTCTTCTCAAACACTCCCAGTCTACGTTCTTCCGCTAATGTGAGTGGCCAAGTTTCACACACAACACAACTACAGGAAAAATTAAAGTTTTGTACATTCTACTGTTTACATTCTTAGACAGCATGCAAGAAGGCAAAATGTTCTGAACTGAATGGCAGCAAGTACTGCCCAAATATTGTGTGCTCTCAACTTCTTTACAAATGCAATTCTGATATGTTAACTTAATTTCCAAGTACTTATGTGTATAATATTCCCCACCATAATGACACCCCAGCCCTCCATTGTGCAGCCTGTCGCTTCACAAACTCAGCCATTCCAGCTTTTCTCTTGTTATCATGTGAGCAATAAAGTTTCACCAAAGTATCTGTTTTCTCCATTTTTTGCCCAGGACATGGTATTAAACACTTCACCTCAGAAGACAGCAGTAAAGGTGAATATAAAAACATCTATACAACTATTTCAAGACCATATTCCTACATTTGTCTGCAGGGACCAAAAAAGTCAAAACCAACCTCAGTTAGACAAAACAACCTTAGGAATCAAACCATCACGGTAAATCAAATTTCATATTAGCAGACAAAGTAACAATATTTACATTACTGATGACAAATAACTGATGATGATGATGTGAGCAGCTTCGGAGTTCAAACGGTGCCACATGTTCTTATCAAAGGAAGCTGATGATCACCTGGAGAGCCATGTAGATTGTGATGACATACCCCACACCCCATGCCAAGCCTCTACTGGGTTGCGGTAGAACCACAATGGTGTACACGAACGTGTGCAGTATCCTGGCCACAGTGTAGGCACGGAAGAGGTTAACTGCCAAGAACTGTGACGGTTCAGTCAGAATGTAGAAGAAAGCAACCACCAGGAACAGCGGGATGTTCTCCACGTCGTTCTGATGACCCCTGCAAATAAATTTGATACAGCAGACGTTGCATATTTGTAAGGCTACCAAACAGTTCCATAACTGTGAAGTACCAGGCTCATAAATGTGGCCCATAAACTCGCGATTCTAGCAGAGTTCATTTTATGGTTCGACCAGAGCTATGAGGAATGTTCTGTGGTAGCTCTCAGTACCTCAAATTGGGCCACAACTTATTCCCTTACCTTCCAAATTAAAAAATTAAAAATAATGCAGTCTTGAACTGTCAAAGAAAAAAAAAACACTGCAATAATACTGGTTCGTGATTTCTTGAGCTGTAATGAAAAATGAACACTTGAAAATTACTACCACCTGGATGTAAAGTTAAAAAATCTGGCAATATTTACCATCATTTTGGAGTAACTTGCATGTTGCCTAAATCTTCAGGATAGAAGAGTAATGAGAGGAAAAACATTCCAACATATTGGGAAGGAACACAAACTCTGGCTGACAGTGAACCAATGGGAGAGCTGCAAACTAAATCAAAATCTGTGGCCCTGAAAAGGGCTGGTCTCGTAGTTAGGAACGGGCCAAGAGTGAACCCATGGAGTGGTGTAAACTCAGTGGGAGCCTGTGACACTGAAAAGGGGTTGGTTTACAGTCAGAAGGGGCATAAGGGGTAGAATTTAAATATGGCATAGAAAGTAAAGCGACAATATATAAAACAAAACTAATTTAATGAAATAAAACAAAAAAAAAAAATTATGAAAATTAAAGTAGACCAGGTAGGAAGTGAGATGACAAAATAAAGTTAAAATTGAAAGAATTACTGGTAAAACAAAAGTAAAATAAATAAAATTTGGATTTATTGACCATTTTAGCACACAACTCATAATTACACTTACTTACAGTGCCATGGCTGATTTCCACACTTTAGGCCTCAAGTCCTCTCTGAACAATGGCTCTCTTCCAACTGAACTATTCTTAAATGTTAAAGTTATGAATGACTGACAGTCAGTTGGCCAGTTCGTTTTGGCATCAAGCATGCATTTGGGACTTAAGACCAGATTTTTGTTTGTCAAACAGCTGCGGGTTTGTTGATCTGACGTTTACAATATATAATATATTTACAATATATACAAGGCCTCTGTCAGTGTAGGCTCAGTACAGCGGGCGATGCCTTATCTTTAATAGGTTCAGGTTATAAATTCTGGTGGTCATTTTGATTCATGAAATTTAAGACAATTTTTTTTAATGGTCACTATTTTCTTCTGCTCTGACACAGCACCTTCGAATTCTGCTTCAGTTGTCCTCCTTATAACCCCTTTGCATGGACTGTATACAAAATACTGCTTCCAACAGTAATTCTATGGCTGCATGCGTACCCATTGCCGCAGGAACATGTTTACCAAGCCGCTGCCTAGAAACAGCTCTGGTACATTTGCTTATCTCACGGTCACTGCACAGTAACAGCTCCGCATGCTACAGTATAAGAGGAAGCAGGGGAGAACTGCACAGTGAGGAGCATCATACTTATTACTCCTCACCATACATTTAAGAATGGCCAAGTCAAAGATGAGATGGACAGCTATGCAGCTTGCATAGGCACGAAGATGAATGCACACAGGTTTGTGGTGGGAAAATGAGAAGAAAAGAGACCACTGCAAGACCTAGATGCTGGTGGGAGGATATTAAAATGGCTTAGAGAAATTGGATGGGGTGGTACGAGCTGTGCTCATGACAGAGATCAGCAATGGACTCTCATGTGCATGATAATAAATTTTTAGGTTCCATTATTGTTGGGAAATTCTTCAGTAGCAGTGACTGCTTGCTTCTCAAGAAGGGCTAGGCTCCATGGAGTTAGTTAAGTGCCACAACTGCTCAGTGTAAATGGCAATTAAAAAGACACATACTTAAGAAGTTAAGATGGACCAAATTAGCAGATCTGAAGAAACATG
>NW_019737436.1:142384-144093 GCF_002891405.2 Cryptotermes secundus
CTGGAAAATTGTTTGTTATGTTGTAAACCAGACTTAATAAATGACTTACAAGAGGCTTCTGTGACGATGATAACGAACAAGCAGATTTCATGAGAAGATGACATTTGAAGAGAATGGTTTTCTGGGTTGTTAAGCCATGCAGTGTGGAGACAGCCCAATGTTTTGAAGGAACATCAGACTCTCTCCGATATACATAAACCAGAAGACTGTACTCTTCAAGGTTATTCCTGTCAGAACCTCACAGCCATCAACAGGAAATTTCTTGTTCGGGTCCACAATTATTAGCTGGTGTAGCAGACCCTGTGCCACAGAGATGATTGGGTGGAGGCAGCTAGTTCTTGCAATACCGAAGAAGTGTTACCTTCTAACTCTCTCGACATCAGGGTCATCAAACTTCACCTTCCCCTTAAATCCGGCAGCGTCTTCTTGGTTGCTGAACACCTGCAAAGTAAGATACAGAGTCATTAATGACTGAGATATTATTCTGTACTTTATTAAACTTGAGTGGAAAGGATTAATTAATGTGGAAGATATAGGGGTAGGGGTCTTTTCCACAGCACTCAGACCACTCCAGGGCCAAGCCAACTCCCTGCAGATAAAGTGACCACATTGTAAAGCTGACCACCCACACAAGGTAGTGGGGTTAGTGAAGAGATGGTCAGTCATTGAGTTCGATAACTGCTGGGGTTCAGTTGTTGTGAGTTACTGCTGTGAGAAGTTGGTAGCTGAGGTCGGGGACAGTTCGGGAACGCAGAGGAAGGGGAAAGTCTGCCGTTGAAAGCCGCTACTAAGCAACAGTTAGTGGATACTAACGGACTGAGAACACTAGTCTGTGATAGTGATTTGCATAGTAATGAGTTGTCTAAGTATGCAATAAATCTGATTACCAATCCAAACACTGTCTATAGTCACTCTGTCACGTGACAATATTTATGGCCATGATTAAATCAGTGGATGGATGGTTGGGCACATGCAATTAAATAGGGTTCCTCATGAACTGAGTTAACTACTTCGAGTAGAGTAACTTCTGAGAACTACAGCTTGTTAAGCTAGTAGAGACATTCCCAGTAACCTACAAAACCCAAAAGTTCAATACCATGCTCACAAGGATCTGCCACTGGTACCTATTCTATGCCATATGAATCCAATCGATATTCCTCCACCTTATTTCTTTCAGTTTTTCCTTTCAAACCAAGTACAGTACTATAAATTTATACGCTACACTGACGGCGTATCAAGTGTGTTACATTAAATTATATCCTTTGTTTTCATGTAATGTGAAGGTGATATCTGTGACCACGATGTTTCATATTTCATTACTGCAATATGAGGCCGGCCGGCAGCGTCGTAACACCTGGGCCAAGCATTCTCCTTGACTTGCCGCGTGCGTGAACTTGGCTTCCTTCAGGCCGCTAGAATTGCTTTGACTGTTGAGCTGCCGGCTCTAGGGATGTAGGTTATATATTTCCGGCATGCCGCCTGCTTCTTGCTTGTCTTACTCTTCGACTCTGGTTATGGAAACGGCACATTCCTCTGAAATGTCGGAATTTTCTTAACTACAAGGCGTTAGAACCCAGAAGAACTGGATGCTTATGATGACCGCGTTACAGTATTTTATTATTATTAGAGGGGGTGGGTTTCCCCATGCACCGCGACTAATAGTCTGTTGTACGTCCCCCTTTGATATTCTACCAGTCGCCATGCCCTTC
>NW_019737436.1:145263-148619 GCF_002891405.2 Cryptotermes secundus
ACTCTGGTTATGGAAACGGCACATTCCTCTGAAATGTCGGAATTTTCTTAACTACAAGGCGTTAGAACCCAGAAGAACTGGATGCTTATGATGACCGCGTTACAGTATTTTATTATTATTAGAGGGGGTGGGTTTCCCCATGCACCGCGACTAATAGTCTGTTGTACGTCCCCCTTTGATATTCTACCAGTCGCCATGCCCTTCGGTTACCGGTCCCCGATACTTCCCCATCTACCGGAGGAAATGGAAACTACTTGGGCGGGAAACTTTGCTTAATTTTGCTCAGAGGTCTCCTAGAGACATGAGGATCTTTTACGCTCCGTAAATCTAAGACACGGGACACACGGCTTAAAGTCTCTCCCGGAGGACTTGTTCCCTGAATTTTTCCGCCCTTAAAAATTCCACGACCTCCGCCGGGTTTGAACCCGCGTAACTTGAGTCATGAGGTGGGAACTGCGGAGGCCGCTTGCGTTACAGTAAACATGGTTATTATTTTGGATACTGTCGATCGTCTAGTTTTTAATATAAACAATGTACCACTGGTCCAGGTTCAAGATCAAGACCAGTCTTCCAATGGACCCATATCAGCATACTTGCAGTTCGTTCCCTCCATCACATCTGATGTCAGAAAAAAGAAGTTCCCGAAATGCATGTTTTAGAAAGGCAAAGCTATCCGTGTGACATCCCGTGGAAGCCTATAAAGTTGTGAGACGTCGAGGCTCAGAGATGGCGCTCAGGTTGTCAGCGTTAGGCGTCGGCCGCTCTTTACCACCAGGAAGATTCTTGGTACTCATTTTTGTTAGAGGCTGAGTTGATCCCAGGGTCGTAGTGCGACTGGAAGGGTTAGGTCAATTGAACAATCTAATGGACTCATTGGGTATCGAACCCGTGACCTTCCGGCCTGTAGCATAGTGCTTCAAACCAGCTACACTACCGCGTGCCCCTCCTGTTTGGGAATATTGAAGAAAATGGAAAATGTTCAAAATTGCAAGTTATGTTTCACGTGGACTGGGCTGAACAGGTTAAGAATAGTGTGCCATGTTAACGCACTGGCAGGCAACGGCTCGATAAATACCCCGCGATACGCGCATGCAACAATATTACGAATGTTTATAGCTCGTTGCTAGGCAACAATCAGCGCGCCAATGTTCTGGAGAGATATCTATCACGTAACTTGTTTTCAATTGGTCCGCGCCATGCCCAGCGCTAGCAACAGAACTGTAAACACGCCTACAATTATAGGCGTTTTCAACGGTGTCCGTGCCGACGGTTTGCAGGGGACAGTGAAGGTCGTCTGTTGTCAGTCATAGCTGAGAACCCGTGAGTCAAGGACACGAAGCCGTTACGGAAAGGAGTTGTGAGGATTTAACTGTGCAGTGTTGTTGACAGACACTGAAGACTTTAAGTACGTACTATAGTTACAGTAATTTTAAGAGTGTAAGAACTGATTGTAGTTACAACTACTGAAGATCCAATAAATCGATTCGCCAATCCAAACCCGAGTCTTAGTCACCGATACACGTGACAACAGGATAAAATGCTATTTTGTACTAGTCATGTTGAAGCTTCGAGGTCTAATGCCTGAAACGATAGTTCCTTTACGTCTGACTTCCAGTTCGGGCCGATAGGTTACGCCCGAGTTACGGACAGTTTAATAAGACGTAAACAAAAAAGAGAAGCTGAATAAAACGTAAAATAGCGTGTTAACACATTTTTCTGGTTACGTAATCTTATGGTCACATGTGTAAGCAGGCACATTCCTGGTACGGTTGCCAACAAAACACGCACAGAATACTTCGACCACAAGAAAGAAAGACGTGGAGGAAGAAATATGAAAACTCTTAAAACTCGTAACTACGTACAAGTAAGGATTATCCTCTCGCTGTTCTGCCCACTTCATAACCCACTACAGGACACACAAGGTCTTCTCAATCTGTTACGGTCTTCACTAGCCGTTGTTTGGTAGCGGCTTCAAACAGCGCATGTTCCCCTTCCTCCGAATTCCCGAACTGTCCCTCGTCTCAGCTACCAGCTTCTCACGGCAACAGCTCACAACTGAACCCCAGCAGGTATCTGACTCACTAATTCATTAACTCAATCCTCACAGACTGACTCCCTCGACTAACTTGTCCTGCTCATGACATCTCGGCATGGATGGCATAGAGAACACCGTTCCTCTGTCTAGTAATAGTAGTATTATACTTGCTTATTTCGCTATCGTTGCCTAACAAAGGGGCTTATATGCCACATTACTGTGGGATCTCAACTATATCAAGAGATACATTTGAGGGCGAAATAACAAATCACTTTCCTTCAAACAGGCGCTATTCGTACATAGTTACAACTTTTCTGGGCCAAACTGAGCGGTGAAGTTGCGTGTATGGACTGGAGAAGGAGCAGCAGCAGAAATTTTCGAGTCACACGCGGCTGTGAACTATCCTACGTCTTCAAGCAGAAATAAGAATGCGATAAAGTTATGTAACTTGTCAGTTTCCCATAGTCATTCCAAAAAAAAAAAAACATTCTGCCCACGTCATCCGCAGATAACCTTCGGCTCGAATTATCAGACGCTATACTGACACACATGTCAAGTCTTCTGTACACAAAAACATTTATTTGATCTAATCAAAACGGATTTAACGTTTGTATCATCATGCAGTAACCGAGTCACATGACTCAGCTATATTTTGCTTCTATTTAGAAATTCCATTCGTCTGTTTTATGAGGTTTCTTTTGATGTGGGACTTCATTACTATGGTACATCAAATGTTCACACATATACGAGACTACCCATTTGCCTACTTTCTTGTACGGCTGAATGCTGGGGGGGGGGATTCAGAAGGCAAAACCAAAATTACGGCTGCCAGAACGAAGTTTATGCAACGAATGGAAAAATTCACTTGGATGGATTATAAAAGAAATTAAGACACTTACGACCGACTTCCGTTCTGACTGACAGGTCGTAAAATTTCTATTATACCCACGTTATTTTGGTGCATATTAATAACGTGGGTATAACAGAAATTTTAAAGGATTTTTATCGTTTTACTTTGAAAGGAGGGCTACAGCGTGTGATTTTAACACGGACTAAGACAGTGTAGCAGTTTTAACATAATTCAATAAAATATTTGTAACATATTAAAACACCTGAAGATGGCCGGTTGGGGCCGAAACATGTAGTGTCAAAGTGTAAATTAAAATTAAGTAGTGAATAAAAAAGTGTTGCAATAGTGACGGACGGTAAATAACGGACGTTAAGTTGTAAAAAAGTGTTTTATTGAAACAGCTGATAATCTTTTTGAAAGATTTAAAAATAAGAAAGAGATCTTCAATTATCAAGAAACACCATTGTGCGG